>NC_092764.1:831588-1043234 GCF_047496795.1 Chiloscyllium punctatum | reverse complement strand
CCCCTCACACCCCCTCTCACATCCCCCCCCTCACACCCACCCCCACCCACCCCCCCCCGCTCTCACACCCCCCGCTCTCACACCCCCCCGCTCTCACACCCCCCGCTCTCCCCCCCCCCTCCACACCCCCCCCTCCCACCCCCCCCTCTCACACCCCCCCCCTCTCCACACCCCCGCTCTCCCACCCCCCGCTCTCACCCCCCGCTCCTCCCCCCCCCCGCTCTCGCCCCCCCCGCTCTCACACCCCCGCCCTCACCCCCCCCCTCACGCCCCCCCCTCACCCCCCACTCACACCCCCCCTCTCCCATCCCCCCTCACCCCCCCCACTCACCACCCCCACCCCCTCCCCCCACCCCCCCCTCACCCACCCCCCCCTCACACCCCCCCTCCCACCCCCCTCCACCCCCCCCGCTCTCACACCCCCCGCTCTCACCCCCCCCGCTCCTCACACCCCCCGCTCTCCCCCCCCCCCGCTCTCCACCCCCCCCTCACCACCCCCCCCACTCCCACCCCCCCTCACACACCCCCCCTCCCTCCCCCCCCCCCTCCCTCCCACCCCCCCCCCCCCACCCCCCCTCCCACCCCCCCCCTCACCCCCCCCCCCTCCCTCCCCCCCCCCTCCACCACCCCCCCCCCCACACCCCCCCCCCACCACCCCCCCCTCCCCACCCCCCCCCTCCACCACCCCCCCTCTCACCCACCCCCCCCTCCACACACCCCCCCTCACCCCACCCCCCTCTCCACCACCCCCCCCTCCTCACCACCCCCCCCCTCACCCCACCCCCCCTCTCACCCACCCCCCCCTCTCACACCCCCCCCTCCCACACCCCCCCTCTCACACCCCCCCCCTCTCACACCCCCCCCCTCTCACACCCCCCCCCCTCTCACCACACCCCCCTCTCACACACCCCCCCTCTCACACACCCCCCCTCTCACACACCCCCCCTCTCACACACCCCCCCTCTCACACACCCCCCCTGTCACATCCCCTCTCACATCCCCCCCTCACACCCCTCACACATCCCCCCCCTCACACCCCCTCTCACATCCCCCCCTCACACCCACGCCCTCACACACCCCCCGCTCTCACACCCCCCGCTCTCACACCCCCCCCTCACACACCCCACCCCTCACACACCCCCCCTCACACCCCCTGTCACATCCCCTCTCACATCCCCCCCTCACACCCCCTCACCCCACCCCCCCACACCCCCCCTCACACCCCCTGTCACATCCCCTCTCACATCCCCCCCTCACACCCCCCTCACACATCCCCCCCTCACACCCCCTCTCACATCCCCCCCTCACACCCACCCCTCACACACCCCCCCGCTCTCACACCCCCGCTCTCACCCCCCCGCTCTCACCCCCCCCGCTCTCCGCCCCCCCCCGCTCTCACACCCCCGCTCACCCCCCCCCTCACGCCCCCCCCTCACACCCACTCACACACCCCCTCTCACATCCCCCCTCACACCCACCACTCACACACCCACCCCTCACACACCCCCCCTCACACACCCCCCCTCACACACCCCCCCTCACACACCCCCCCTCACACACCCCCCCTCACACACCCCCCCTCACACACCCCCCCCTCACACCCCCCCTCTCACACCCCCCTCTCACACCCCCCCTCTCACACCCCCCCTCTCACACCCCCCCCTCTCACACCCCCCCCTCTCACACCCCCGCTCTCACACCCCCGCTCTCACACCCCCGCTCTCACACCCCCGCTCTCACACCCCCGCTCTCACACCCCCGCTCTCACACCCCCGCTCTCACACCCCCGCTCTCACACCCCCGCTCTCACACCCCCGCTCTCACACACCCCCGCTCTCACACCCCCGCTCTCACACCCCCGCTCTCACACCCCCGCTCTCACCCCCCCGCTCTCACACCCCCCTCTCACACCCCCCCCCTCCCACTCACACCCCCCCTCACTCACACCCCCCCACTCACCCCCCCCTCACTCACACCCCCCCCCACTCACACCCCCCCTCACTCACACCCCCCACTCACACCCCCCCTCACACACACCCCCCCTCACACACACCCCCCCTCTCACACACCCCCCCTCTCACACACCCCCCCTCTCACACACCCCCCCTCACACACCCCCCCCTCACACACCCCCCCCCTCACACACCCCCCCTCACACACCCCCCCTCTCACACACCCCCCCCACACCCCCCCCTCTCACACACCCCCCCTCTCACACACCCCCCCTCACACACCCCCCCCCCCCACACAACCCCCCCCTCACACACCCCCCCCTCACACACCCCCCCCTCCACACACCCCCCCCCTCACACACCCCCCCCTTCACACACCCCCCCTCTCACACACCCCCCCTCTCACACACCCCCCCTCTCACACCCCCCCCCCCTCACACACCCCCCCTCTCACACACCCCCCCTCTCACACACCCCCCCCTCTCACACACCCCCCCTCTCACACACCCCCCCTCTCACACACCCCCCCCCACACCCCCCCCTCACACACCCCCCCCACACCCCCCCCCTCACACACCCCCCCCTCACACACACCCCCCCCTCACACACCCCCCCCCACACCCCCCCTCTCACCACACCCCCCCCTCTCACACACCCCCCCCTCTCACACACCCCCCCTCTCACACCCCCCCTCCACACACCCCCCCTCTCACACACCCCCCCTCTCACACACCCCCCTCTCACACACCCCCCCCTCACACACCCCCCCTCTCACACACCCCCCCCACACACCCCCCCTCTCACACACCCCCCCTCTCACACACCCCCCCCTCTCACACACCCCCCCTCTCACACACCCCCCCTCTCACACACCCCCCCTCTCACACACCCCCCCCTCTCACACACCCCCCCTCTCACACACCCCCCTCTCACACACCCCCCCTCTCACACACCCCCCCTCTCACACACCCCCCCTCTCACACACCCCCCCTCCTCACACACCCCCCCTCTCACACACCCCCCCCTCTCACACACCCCCCCTCTCACACACCCCCCCTCTCACACACCCCCCCTCTCACACACCCCCCCTCACACACCCCCCCTCTCACACACCCCCCCTCTCACACACCCCCCCTCTCACACACCCCCCCCTCTCACACACCCCCCCCTCTCACACACCCCCCCTCCACACACCCCCCCTCTCACACACCCCCCCTCTCACACACCCCCCCTCTCACACCCCCCCCTCCACACCCCCCCCCCTCTCACACCCTCCCCCCTCTCACACCCCCCCCCTCTCACACCACCCCCCTCTCACACACCCCCCCCCTCTCACACCCCCCCCTCTCACACCCCCCCCTCTCACACCCCCCCCCCTCTCACACCCCCCCCCCCTCTCACACCCCCCCCCTCTCACACCCCCCCCCTCTCACACCCCCCCCCTCTCACACCCCCCCCTCTCACACCCCCCCCCTCTCACACACCCCCCCCTCTCACACCCCCCCCTCTCACACACCCCCCCTCTCACACACCCCCCCTCTCACACACCCCCCTCTCACACACCCCCCCTCTCACACACCCCCCCTCTCACACACCCCCCCTCTCACACACCCCCCCTCTCACACACCCCCCCTCTCACACACCCCCCCTCTCACACACCCCCCCCTCTCACACACCCCCCCTCTCACACACCCCCCCTCTCACACACCCCCCCTCTCACACACCCCCCCTCTCACACACCCCCCCTCTCACACACCCCCCCTCTCACACACCCCCCCTCTCACACACCCCCCTCTCACACACCCCCCCTCTCACACACCCCCCCTCTCACACACCCCCCCTCTCACACACCCCCCCTCTCACACACCCCCCCCTCTCACACACCCCCCCTCTCACACACCCCCCTCTCACACACCCCCCCTCTCACACACCCCCCCTCTCCACACCCCCCCCTCTCACACACCCCCCCTCTCACACACCCCCCCTCTCACACACCCCCCCTCTCACACACCCCCCCTCTCACACACACCCCCCTCTCACACACCCCCCCTCTCACACACCCCCCCTCTCACACACCCCCCCTCTCACACACCCCCCCTCTCACACACCCCCCCTCTCACACACCCCCCCCTCACACACCCCCCCCTCTCACACACCCCCCCTCTCACACACCCCCCCTCTCACACACCCCCCCCTCTCACACACCCCCCCTCTCACACACCCCCCCTCTCACACACCCCCCCTCTCACACACCCCCCCCTCTCACACACCCCCCCTCTCACACACCCCCCCTCTCACACACCCCCCCTCTCACACACCCCCCCTCTCACACACCCCCCCTCTCACACACCCCCCCTCTCACACACCCCCCCCTCTCACACACCCCCCCTCTCACACACCCCCCCTCTCACACACCCCCCCTCTCACACACACCCCCCCTCTCACACACCCCCCCCTCTCACACACCCCCCCTCTCACACACCCCCCCTCTCACACACCCCCCCTCTCACACCACCCCCCCTCTCACACACCCCCCCTCTCACACACCCCCCCTCTCACACACCCCCCCTCTCACACACCCCCCCTCTCACACACCCCCCCTCTCACACACCCCCCTCTCACACACCCCCCCCTCTCACACACCCCCCCTCTCACACACCCCCCTTCTCACACACCCCCCCTCTCACACCCCCCCCTCTCACACCCCCCTCTCACACCCCCCCCTCACACCCCCCCCCCCTCACACCCCCCCCCCTCACACCCCCCCCCCCTCACACCCCCCCCTCACACCACCCCCCCTCTCACACACCCCCCCTCTCACACACCCCCCCTCTCACACACCCCCCTCTCACACACCCCCCCTCTCACACAGCCCACTCACCCCCACCCCACTCACCCCCCCCTCACGCACCACCCCCTCACGCACCCCCCCCTCACGCACCCCCCCCCTCACGCACCCCCCCCCTCACGCACCCCCCCCTCACGCACCCCCCCCTCACGCACCCCCCCCTCACGCACCCCCCCCTCACGCACCCCCCCCTCACGCACCCCCCCCTCACGCACCCCCCCCTCACGCACCCCCCCCTCACGCACCCCCCCCCTCACGCACCCCCCCCTCACGCACCCCCCCCTCACGCACCCCCCCCTCACGCACCCCCCCCTCACGCACCCCCCCCCTCACGCACCCCCCCCTCACGCACCCCCCCCTCACGCACCCCCCCCTCACGCACCCCCCCCTCACGCACCCCCCCTCACGCACCCCCCCCCTCACGCACCCCCCCCTCACGCACCCCCCCCTCACGCACACCCCCCCCCCTCACGCACCCCCCCCCCTCACGCACCCCCCCCTCACGCACCCCCCCCATCACGCACCCCCCCCTCACGCACCCCCCCTCAAGCACCCCCCCCCCTCACGCACCCCCCCTCACGCACCCCCCCCCTCACGCACCCCCCCCCACACCCCCCCCACACACACACCCCACACACACACCCCACACACACACCCCACACACACACCCCACACACACACACCCCCCCCCACCCCCCCCACACCCCCCCCCCCACACACCCCCCCCCCACACACCCCCCCCCCACACACCCCCCCCCACACACCCCCCCCCCACAGACCACCCTCGCACTCCGTCCCCTCGCACACCCCTCCCCTCGCACACCCCTCCCCTCGCACACCCCTCCCCTCGCACACCCCTCCCCTCGCACACCCCCTCCCCTCGCACACCCCTCCCCTCGCACACCCCTCCCCTCGCACACCCCCCCTCCACACACACACACCCTCCCCCCACACCCCCACCCACACCCACCTTCAAAGAACCTGGCTTCTTATTTTTTAAAGTTATTCCCCCGACTTTGTGGTTAAACATTTCAGATTTTAAATTTTGTTGGACAGGTTGAGAAAGTGAGTAATAAACTATACAACCCAATCTCAACAGCCCTTTAAAGTAAAGAATTTCACTGATTTTAATATTCTCTGAGAAGAAATTCCTCCTCATGTCTGTCTGCAATGTGTGACCCGTTATTCTGAGATTATGCCCTCTAGTCCTAAACTGTCCCATAAGGGGAAATGACCTCTAAATGGAAAAGATCTAGAGACCTGAACATGAACTGAAGACTTTGACTTTAAAGACTAGTATCATTTGCCAACTTACCGATCAACTGCTTCCCTTGTTAAAATGAAAGTGTGAAATTCAGAAGGCGTATGGTGTGTTAGCTTTCATTGGTAGAGGGATTGAGTTTCAGAACCATGAAGTCACGCGGCTGTGCAAAACTCTGGTGCTGCCGCACTTGGAATATTGCATACAGTTCTGGTCACTGCATTATAGGAAGGATGTGGAAGCTTTGGAAAGGGTGCAGAGGAGATTTACTACGATCTTGCCTGGTATGGAGGGAAGGTCTTAGGAGGAAAGGCTGAGGGACTTGAGGCTGTTAGAAAGACAAAGGTTGAGAGGTGACTTAATTGAGGACATATCAGATAATCAGAGGGTTAGATAGTGTGGACAGTGAGAGCCTTTTTCCCCGAATGGTGATGGCTAGCACAAGGGCACGTGGCTTTAAATTGAGGGGTGATAAATATAGATCAGATGTCAGAGGTAGTTTCTTTACTACCTCGAGTAGTAGAGGTGTGGTATGCACTGCCTGCAACAGGAGTAGACTTACCAAATATAAGGGCATTTAAATAGTCATTGGATAGGCATATGGATGAGAATGGAATAGTGTAGGTTAGATGGGCTTCAGGTTGGTTCCATAGACATCATCGAGGGCTGAAGGGCCTGTACTGTGCTGTAATGTTCTATGTTCTCTTTTGTGGAAAAAGTGGTAAATGGGAATTTTTAAAGAAGTGAAGCAGTTGTCACAAATGCTGTTCTGTGTAATTTGGCCATTCCTGGGATTGAGTGTCACTGGCTGGGCCAGCATTTGTTCTCCTTGAGAAGTTGGTGGCGAGCTACTTTCTGGAACAGCTACTACAGTCTGTGTGCTGTAAGTTGACCAATAATACTGTTAGGGAGGGACTTCCAGGAGTTTGATCCAGTGACATTGAAGGAACAGCAGTATATTTCCAAGTCAGGATAGTGAGTGCCTTGGAGGGGAATTTGCAGGGGGTGGTATTCCCCATGTATCTGTTGCCCTTATCATTCTTGATGAAGTGGCCATAGGTTTGGAAGGTGCTGTTTAAGGATCTTTGGTGAATTTCTGCAGTGCACCTTGTAGATGGTACACACACTGCTACTGAGCACCAGTTCAAAATCTATTCTGTTTTGCAAAGTGACAGCACTGTGCAACACACCGTAAGGTATTCTCAATGTGAAGATGGGGTTTTGAGTATTCCTCCTTGTTTCCCCTTACCACCTGCCACAGACCGTGTCTAGCAGCTCTGTCCCTTAGGACTTGATCAGCTCCATCAGTAGTGCTGCTGTTGAGCAACTTTGTGGTGAATATTGAAATCCCCCACCCAGAGTAATTTTTGCACCCTCCGTGCTTCCTCCAGGTGCTGTTCAACATGGAAGACTACTGATTCAGCAGTGGAGGGAGGATGGTACTTGTCACATTTAAAGGGATGCCATGAGACTTTATGGAGTCCAGAGTCAGTCTGAGGACTCCAAGGGCATTAAGCTGACTATATACCACTGTGCTGGGTATGTCCTGCAGGTGGGGCAGCTCATAACCAGTGATGATGGTGCCTGGGACATCGTCATACTGTCAGAATCGTAACTTAAAGATGATGTCAGGCTGTTGGTTGACTAATTTGTGGGACAGCCCTCCCAATTTTATCACTAGCCCCCTGATGTGTTAGAGAGGACTTTGCAGAGGTATCAGTTGTTTCCTGTGCCAGGTAGTCCATCTGGTTTCATTCCATTTTTGAGATTTTCTAATGATTGGATTTGAGTCAGCTATGTAACTGTTAGTCTGAAGTCACATGACCAGGTAAGAATGACATCCCTCCCTGAAGGCCTTCAGTCAAGTACCATTTGACAGTGGTTTCATGGTCATTAGACGTTTAGTTCCAGGTTTTTTTAAAAACTGAATTCATTGTTTGCTGTCAGGGATTCAAACGCAGATCCCCTGTCTCTGGATTACTAAACCAGCATTAGTACACCATAGCTGAAAATGTGTTGCTGGAAAAGCGCAGCAGGTCAGGCAGCATCCAAGGAGTAGGAGAATCGACGTTTCGGGCATCAGCCCTTCTTCAGGAATCTCCCGAAACGTCGATTCTCCTGCTCCTTGGATGCTGCCTGACCTGCTGCGCTTTTCCAGCAACACATTTTTCAGCTCTGATCTCCAGCATCTGCAGTTCTCACTTTCTCCTATTAGTACACCATAGCCTATCCACACAGGTGCAGCAAGTGATTTGGAAGGAAAGTGGAATCATTGCTGTAATTACAAGGTGTTTGGTGTGTAAAAGTAAGGAGGTCTTGCTGCAATTCTGAAATGAGTTTTCTTCTGGCTGTACAAAGTTACAAATCACACAACACCAGGTTATAGTGCAACAGGTTTAATTGGAAGCACTAGCTTTCAGGGCACAACCACCTGATGAAGGAGCAGCGCTCTGAAAGCTAGCATTTCGGATATACCTGTTGGACTCTAACCTGGTGTTGTGTGATTTGTAACTTTGTCCACCCCAGTCCAACACCCGCATCTCCAAATCATGACTTCAGGCTGTAAGTTTTATTAAGGCTGACAAGTATTAGATTGATGTTCAGGTGTTCAGCACCAGTGACCAATAGACCTATTTAATCAATTTCCTGAATTGTTGCACCAGATGATGCTCCTGCCCCAGAGGGAGCACTGCCAGCACCAGGAAAGCCACCCCTCCCCAGCCCAGTACAGCTTTGTGACAATGGAATTGCGGATTGTTTTCCACCTCCTTCTGTTCATGCTCCTTCTCATCCTTTTCAGCAATCTGGTTCTTCTCCAGCTGTCTGATCGTTTCATTACACTTTCTAGATATTTTGTAATTTTGGTCCCTTTACCTAAAGAAAGATAGACACAAGGTTACAAGCTAAAATCTAGATGAGGATGATCGTGGCTAAAACCTAGTTCTTGTAGTTTGAGTTAATCAGTGTGTGAAATTGAGCCCGGTGTTGTCCCAATGTATGCATCAAGACTGAGCAGTACAAGTATTGCCCAATTCACTAGAGGCTGTCTCTAACAAACTGGGACAATTTGGTTGTTGTGATTTACTGACATTATATGAGAAATCAGAAACAGTGCAGTGTCCAGATCTAATCCAGAGAGGAAGAGTGATTCAAGCCTGCTGTGGATTTGAAGATCAAATGACATCAAATTCTTGAGAATGATATTACATTTCTTAATTTGTCCTGAGATTAGGCTGGAGCCTTGAAGTGCTTAGTGTTGTGCTCAGAGCAGAGGAATGGCGAGTTGAAGGGTGAGGATATCTGTGAACTGATACTGCTGTCTGTATCCTTGATGCTTGCTGATGGAAACAGTAGTTGGGTGTTGCATCATTACTGAATGTTCAGTGAGGAAATTGTGTTGCTCATAGCTACCTGGCTAGTGGTTGGAGGACAACATGATGCTATCAATGTGCTCACTCAGTTTGCTACCTCCATACCTTTGTTTTGACGTAATTTTGTGTTGTGTACAGCTTGTATTACTTCAGCTTGCTCCCAGCAGCAATGACACAGGTGTAAGCAGCATCACCATTTCTGAGGTGTCTTCCCCCTTTGAAACAGGAAAGTGTGGTTTCATTGGCCACCTCGATCCTGAGCTCATAACCTTGGTACCAAAGATGACATGAAGGTTTATAATGCTGGACTTTTTATTTCTTTACTTTTCAAATTTTTTACCTAAGAATCGGTACCTAGGTACATTTGCACCCAAGGTAGCGCAGTAAGTGACAACTATAAACATTTTGCTGTAATCAGGAGTACATGTAACAATAAAGCTCATTGTAATTCCATGGTTTAAGATTCACCTGCAAAATATCACCAAACCATGGACACCACACAGCCTCCATGCTGCAACCAAGGTGATGGGCTCAGGATCTGACTTGGTTTAGTGGGATTTATTTTTTGTTGTTGGCTCCTCCCTGAATCTTATTGATTGCAATACTACAGGTGAAAAATTCAAAACGTTCTTTCATAAAGCAACTGGAGTTGAAAAGCATAATCTAATTGTTCTGAACAGTTTTATTGGATAGAATGGAATTTTTAAAAAAAATTCTTCACAGGATGTGGTCAGTGTAATGATTGTAATGAGGTCAGCCAGGTGGACATTATAGAATGAGTTTTCAGATTGGGGCTGTCAATCTTTTCCAGTCAGGGAGCCCTGGCTGACAGATATAAACAGGAGCATCTCTGTTCACTCTGAGAGCTGGTTGTGAGGAAGCCGGACCAGTGTAAAGTCCTGTGCAAGTGTAACTAAAGGGGGTGACAAGGTGACTGGAGCCTGGCCTCTCTGGAGATATTTCAGTGGCAACTAGAAAAATAAATACACTCTCATGAAGAAATCCACTCGCAGCAGTTGTCTTTAAGTTGAGCTAAACATTTCTGGCATCATGCTGGTCTTTGGGAAGTTTGATCCTGCTGTCCAAGTCTGGGCCCAGTACGTGGAAAGAATGTGCAATTCTTTCTGGGCATCTGACATTGGGGCAGATGAATAGCAATGTGTAATTCTCCTGACAGCTTGTGGACCCGCAGTTCCTGCAGTTACTAGGAGCCTAACTTTCCCTGAGACACCAGATACTAAAACCTTTCAAGAGTTGATGGATTTAGTTAAGGAATATTACGACCCCAAGTCTTCCCTAATTCTGAGATGCTATCAGTTTTACTCAGCATCTCGAGAACAGGGAATCCTTATCTGGATTTTTGACTAAGTTAAAATGACTGGCAGAGGCTGTGACTTTGGTTTAACCCTTCATGAGATGTTGAGAGATCTTGTTTCTTTGGTGTGTGGGATTAATGATGCAACCATGCAAAAGCGCCGACCAGCTGATGTCCAACTAGACTTCAGACAGATACTACAACCAGCTTTATCCTGGGAAATGTGGCAAGTGGAACAGATGCACTGCAGGGTATGCCGATGGAAGTGGAGATCCTTGACACTCTGACTGAGCCTGAATGAAAGCAGTTGTATAACTTCATTCGGGACGTATCCTGAACAGAGCGACTCTAGGTCAGCCCACAGTAAAATCCCAAAACAAAGCCAAACAGTTTAAAGTTTCTTCAGCAACTGGGCTAGTAAGCCATTGTAATTGCAGTAGACTCAAGATAGCAAAAGGATCCCACTGGGCCTGAACTGCTCCCACCCTGCCCCCCAAACGCCATACAGCCCTGCTCCCACCTTGCCCCCCCAACCCCGTCCATCCTGCTCCCACCCTGACCTCCAACGCCGTACAACCCTGCCCCCCACCCTGCCCCCCCAGTGCCATCCAACACTGCTCCCACCCTACCCCCTCAACGCCATACAACCCTGCCCCCACCCTGCCCCCCGCCAGTGCCATCCAACACTGCTCCCACCCCTGCCCCTCCCACGCAGTCCAACACTGCTCCCACTCTGCCCCCCCCCAAGCCATCCAACACTGCACCCCCCCCGTCCAACCCCGTCCAATCCTGCTCCCACCCTGCCCCCCCCAACCCCGTCCAACCCTGCTCCCACCCTGCCCCCCAACCCCGTCCCACCCTGTCCTCCCAACCCTGTCCGACCCTGACCCCCACAACCCCGTCCAACCCTGCCCCCCCACCCTGTCCAACCCTGCTCCCATCCTGCCCCCCCCAACCCCGTCCAACCTTGCTCCCCCAACCCTGTCCACCGCTGCTCCCACCCTGCCCCCCTCCTGCTGTCCAACACTGCTCCCACCCGGCCCTCCCACGCCGTCCAACACTGCTCCCACACTACCCCCCCCCCACCCCGTCCAACCCTGCTCCCACCCTGCCCCCCAACCCTGTCCACCGCTGCTCCCACCCTGCCCCCCCATGCTGTCCAACACTGCTCCCACCCGGCCCTCCCATGCCGTCCAACACTGCTCCCACCCTGACGCCAACGCCCGTCCAACACTGCTCCCACCCTGCCCCCCCACGCCGTCAAACCTGGCTCCCCTAACGCTGTCCAACCCTGCTCCCACCCTGCCCCCCCAACCCCGTCCAACCCTGCTCCCACCCCTGCCCCCCCAACCCCGTCCAACCCTGCTTCCCATTCTTCCGGCCCCCCAATCCTGCTCCCACCTGGACCCCCCCACTCTGTCCAACCCTGCTCCCACCCTGCCCCCAACCCTGTCCAACCCTGCTCCCACCCCGCCCCCCCAACGCTGTCCAACACTGCTCCCATTCTGCCCCCCCCAACCCCGTCCAACACTGCTCCCACCCTGCCCCCCCCCAACTCTGTCGAACACTGCACCCACCCTGCTCCCCCACACCGACCAACACTGCTCCCACCCTGCCCCCCAACCCTGTCCACCGCTGCTCCCACCCTGCCCCCCCATGCTGTCCAACACTGCTCCCACCCGGCCCTCCCATGCCGTCCAACACTGCTCCCACCCTGACGCCAACGCCCGTCTAACACTGCTCCCACCCTGTCCCCCAACGCCCGTCCAACATTGCTCCCACCCTGCCCCCTTAACCCCATCCAACACTGCTCCCACCCTGCCCCCCCACGCCGTCAAACCCGGCTCCCCTAACGCTGTCCAACCCTGCTCCCACCCTGCCCCCCCAACCCCGTCCAACCCTGCTCCCATCCTTCCGCCCCCCAACCCTGCTCCCACCTGGACCCCCCCACTCTGTCCAACCCTGCTCCCACCCTGCCCCCAACCCTGTCCAACCCTGCTCCCACCCCCGCCCCCCCAACGCTGTCCAACACTGCTCCCATCCTGCACCCCCAACCCCGTCCAACACTGCTCCCACCCTGCCCCCCCCCAACTCTGACGAACACTGCTCCCACCCTGCACCCCTCCCGTCCAATCCTGCTCCCACCCTGCCCCCCCAACCCCGTCCAACCCTGCTCCCACCCTGCCCCCCCAACCCCATCCAACCCTGCTCCCACCCTGTCCTCCCAACCCTGTCCCAGTCCAACCCTGCTCCCACCCTGCCCCCCCACCCCGTCCAACCCTGCTCCCACCCTGCCCCCCCACCCCGTCCAACCCTGCTCCCACCCTGCCCACCGCTGCTCCCACCCTGCCCCCCCCATGCTGTCAAACACTGCTCCCACCCGGCCCCCCCACCCCGTCCAACACTGCTCCCACCCTACCCCCCCCACCCCGTCCAACACTGCTCCCACCCTACCCCACCCACCCCGTCCAACACTGCTCCCACCCTGCCCCCCAACCCCGTCCATCCTGCTCCCATCCTGACCTCCAACGCAGTACAACCCTGCCCCCACCCTGCCCCCCCAGTGCCATCCAACACTGCTCCCACCCTATCCCCTCAACGCAGTACAACCCTGCCCCCACCCTGCCCCCTGCCAGTGCCATCCAACACTGCTCCCACCCTGCACCTCCCACGCAGTCCAACATTGCTCCCACCCTGCCCCCCCCAAGCCATCCAACACTGCTCCCACCCTGCCCCCCCCAAGCCATCCAACACTGCTCCCACCCTGCACCCCCCCGTCCAACCCGTCCAATCCTGCTCCCACCCTGCCCCCCCACCCCGTCCAACCCTGCTCCCATCCTGCCCCCCCAACCCCGTCCAACCTTGATCCCCCAACCCTGTCCACCGCTGCTCCCACCCGGCCCTCCCACGCCATCCAACACTGCTCCCACCCTACCCCCCCCAACCTGTCCAACACTGCTCCCACCCCGCCCCCCCAACGCTGTCCAACACTGCTCCCATCATGCCCCCCCAACCCCGTCCAACACTGCTCCCATCATGCCCCCCCAACCCCGTCCAACACTGCTCCCATCATGCCCCCCCAACCCCGTCCAACACTGCTCCCATCATGCCCCCCCAACCCCGTCCAACACTGCTCCCACCCTGCCCCCCAACTCTGTCGAACACTGCACCCACCCTGCTCCCCCACACCGTCCAACACTGCTCCCACCCTGCCCCCCCCACACCGTCCAACACTGCTCCCACCCTGCCCCCCCCACACCGTCCAACACTGCTCCCACCCTGCCCCCCCCACACCGTCCAACACTGCTCCCACCCTGCACCCCCCCTGTCCAATCCTGCTCCCACCCTGCCCCCCCAACCCCGTCCAACCCTGCTCCCACCCTACCCCCCCAACCCCATCCAACCCTGCTCCCACCCTGTCCTCCCAACCCTGTCCCACCCTGACCCATCCAACCCTGCTCCCACCCTGCCCCCCCCCACCCCGTCCAACCCTACTCCCATCCTGCCCCCCCAACCCCATCCAACCTTGCTCCCCCAACCCTGTCCACTGCTGCTCCCATCCTGCCCCCCTCATGCTGTCCAACACTGCTCCCACCCTACCCCCCCACCCCGTCCAACACTGCTCCCACCCTACCCCCCCCACCCCGTCCAACACTGCTCCCACCCTACCCCCCCCACCCCGTCCAACACTGCTTCCACCCGGCCCCCCCACCCCGTCCAACACTGCTCCCACCCTACTCCCCCCACCCCGTCCAACACTGCTTCCACCCGGCCCCCCCACCCCGTCCAACACTGCTCCCACCCTACCCACCCCACCCCGTCCAACACTGCTCCCACCCTACCCCCCCCACCCCGTCCAACACTGCTCCCACCCTACCCACCCCACCCCGTCCAACACTGCTCCCACCCTACCCACCCCACCCCGTCCAACACTGCTCCCACCCTACCCCCCCCACCCCGTCCAACACTGCTCCCACCCTACCCCCCCCACCCCGTCCAACACTGCTCCCACCCTACCCACCCCACCCCGTCCAACACTGCTCCCACCCTACCCACCCCACCCCGTCCAACACTGCTCCCACCCTACCCACCCCACCCCGTCCAACACTGCTCCCACCCTACCCCCCCCCACCCCGTCCAACACTGCTCCCACCCTACCCCCCGCCACCCCGTCCAACACTGCTCCCACCCTACCCCCCCCACCCCGTCCAACACTGCTCCCACCCTGCCCCCCAACCCCGTCCATCCTGCTCCCATCCTGACCTCCAACGCAGTACAACCCTGCCCACACCCTGCCCCCCCAGTGCCATCCAACACTGCTCCCACCCTATCCCCTCAACGCCGTGCAACCCTGCCCCCACCCTGCCCCCTGCCAGTGCCATCCAACACTGCTCCCACCCTGCACCTCCCACGCAGTCCAACATTGCTCCCACCCTGCCCCCCCCCCCAAGCCATCCAACACTGCTCCCACCCTGCCCCCCCCAAGCCATCCAACACTGCTCCCACCCTGCACCCCCCCGTCCAACCCCGTCCAATCCTGCTCCCACCCTGCCCCCCCACCCCGTCCAACCCTGCTCCCATCCTGCCCCCCCAACCCCGTCCAACCTTGCTCCCCCAACCCTGTCCACCGCTGCTCCCACCCGGCCCTCCCACGCCGTCCAACACTGCTCCCACCCTACCCCCCCCCCACCCTGTCCAACACTGCTCCCACCCTACCCCCCCCCACCCCGTCCAACACTGCTCCCACCCTACCCCCCCCACCCCGTCCAACACTGCTCCCACCCTACCCCCCCCCACCCCGTCCAACACTGCTCCCACCCTACCCCCCCCCACCCCGTCCAACACTGCTCCCACCCTACCCCCCCCACCCCGTCCAACACTGCTCCCACCCTACCCCCCCCCACCCCGTCCAACACTGCTCCCACCCTACCCCCCCCCACCCCGTCCAACACTGCTCCCACCCTACCCCCCCCACCCCGTCCAACACTGCTCCCACCCTACCCCCCCCACCCCGTCCAACACTGCTCCCACCCTGCCCCCCCCACCCCGTCCAACACTGCTCCCACCCTACCCCCCCCACCCCGTCCAACACTGCTCCCACCCTACCCCCCCCCAACCTGTCCAACACTGCTCCCACCCTGCCCCTCAACCCTGTCCACCACTGCTCCCACCCGGCCCTCCCATACCGTCCAACACTGCTCCCACCCTGCCCCCCAACACCCGTCCAACACTGCTCCCACCCTACCCCCCCCACCCCGTCCAACACTGCTCCCACCCTACCCCCCCCCAACCTGTCCAACACTGCTCCCACCCTGCCCCTCAACCCTGTCCACCACTGCTCCCACCCGGCCCTCCCATACCGTCCAACACTGCTCCCACCCTGACGCCAACGCCCGTCCAACACTGCTCCCACCCTGCCCACCCACGCCGTCAAACCCGGCTCCCCTAACGCTGTCCAACCCTGCTCCCACTCTGCCCCCAACCCTGTCCAACACTGCTCCCACCCTGCCCCCAACCCTGTCCAACCCTGCTCCCACCCTGCCCCCCAAGCCCGTCCAACACTGCTCCCATCATGCCCCCCCAACCCCGTCCAACACTGCTCCCACCCTGCCCCCCCACGCCGTCAAACCCGGCTCCCCTAACGCTGTCCAACCCTGCTCCCACCCCGCCCCCCCAACGCTGTCCAACACTGCTCCCATCCTGCCCCCCCCAACCCCGTCCAACACTGCTCCCACCCTGCCCCCCCCAACTCTGTCCAACACTGCACCCACCCTGCACCCCCTACACCGTCCGACACTGCTCCCACCCTGCCCCCCCAACCCCGTCCAACCCTGCCCCCCCAACCCCGTCCAACCCTGCTCCCACCTTGCTCTCCCAACCCTGTCCACCGCTGCTCCCACCCTGCCCCCCCCGTGCTGTCCAACACTGCTCCCACCCGGCCCTCCCACGCCGTCCAACACTGCTCCCACCCTACCCCCCCCCACCCCACCCCGTCCAACACTGCTCCCACCCTACCCCCCCCACCCCGTCCAACACTGCTCCCACCCCACCCCGTCCAACACTGCTCCCCCCCTACCCCCCCACCCTGTCCACCGCTGCTCCCCCCTACCCCCCCCCACCCTGTCCACCGCTGCTCCCACCCTACCCCCCCCACCCTGTCCACCGCTGCTCCCACCCTGCCCCCCCATGCTGTCCAACACTGCTCCCACCCAGCCCTCCCGTGCCGTCCAACACTGCTCCCACCCTGACGCTAACGCCCGTCCAACATTGCTCCCACCCTGCCCCCCCCCCACGCTGTCCAACACTGCTCCCACCCTGCCCTCCCGTGCCGTCCAACACTGCTCCCACCCTGACGCCAACGCCCATCCAACATTGCTCCCACCCTGTCCCCTTAACCCCGTCCAACACTGATCCCACCCTGCCCCCCCCACGCCGTCAAACCCGGCTCCCCTAATGCTGTCCAACCCTGCTCCCATCCTGCCCCCCCAACCCCGTCCAACACTGCTCCCACCCTGCACCCCCTACACCGTCCAACCCTGCTCCCACCCTGCCCACCCAACGCCGTCCAACCCTGCTCACACCCTGCCCCCCCAACCCCGTCCAACACTGCTCCCATCCTTCCGCCCCCCCAACCCTGCTCCCACCTGGACCCCCCCACCCTGCCCCCAACCCTGCTCCCACCCTGCCCCCAACCCTGCTCCCACCCTGCCCCCAACCCTGTCCAACCCTGCTCCCACCCCGCCCCCCCCAACGCTGTCCAACACTGCTCCCATCCTGCCGTCCAACCCTGCTCCCATCCTTCCGCCCCCCAACCCTGCTCCCACCTGGACCCCCCCACTCTGTCCAACCCTGCTCCCACCCTGCCCCCAAGCCTGTCCAACCCTGCTCCCACCCCGCCCCCCCAACGCTGTCCAACACTGCTCCCATCCTGCCCCCAACCCCGTCCAACACTGCTTCCACCCTGCCCCCCCCAACTCTGTCCAACACTGCACTCACCCTGCTCCCCCCACACCGTCCAACACTGCTCCCACCCTGCACCCCCCCCCGTCCAACCCCGTCCAATCCTGCTCCCACCCTGCCACCCCCAACCCCGTCCAACCCTGCTCCCACACTGCCCCCCCAACGCCCGTCCAACATTGCACCCACCCTGCCCCCCCCCACGCTGTCCAACACTGCTCCCACCCTGCCCCCAACGCCCGTCCAACATTGCTCCCACCCTGCCCCCTTAACCCCGTCCAACACTGCTCCCACCCTGCCCCCCCACGCCGTCAAACCCGGCTCCCCTAACGCTGTCCAACACTGCTCCCACCCTGCCCCCCCCAACTCTGTCCAACACTGCACCCACCCTGCACCCCCTACACCGTCCGACACTGCTCCCACCCTGCCCCCCCAACCCCGTCCAACCCTGCCCCCCCAACCCCGTCCAACCCTGCCCCCCCAACCCCGTCCAACCCTGCTCCCACCTTGCTCTCCCAACCCTGTCCACCGCTGCTCCCACCCTGCCCCCCCCGTGCTGTCCAACACTGCTCCCACCCGGCCCTCCCACGCCGTCCAACACTGCTCCCACCCTACCCCCCCCCCACCCCACCCCGTCCAACACTGCTCCCACCCTACCCCCCCCACCCCGTCCAACACTGCTCCCACCCCACCCCGTCCAACACTGCTCCCCCCCTACCCCCCACCCTGTCCACCGCTGCTCCCCCCTACCCCCCCCCACCCTGTCCACCGCTGCTCCCACCCTACCCCCCCCACCCTGTCCACCGCTGCTCCCACCCTGCCCCCCCATGCTGTCCAACACTGCTCCCACCCAGCCCTCCCGTGCCGTCCAACACTGCTCCCACCCTGACGCTAACGCCCGTCCAACATTGCTCCCACCCTGCCCCCCCCCCACGCTGTCCAACACTGCTCCCACCCTGCCCTCCCGTGCCGTCCAACACTGCTCCCACCCTGACGCCAACGCCCATCCAACATTGCTCCCACCCTGTCCCCTTAACCCCGTCCAACACTGATCCCACCCTGCCCCCCCCACGCCGTCAAACCCGGCTCCCCTAATGCTGTCCAACCCTGCTCCCATCCTGCCCCCCCAACCCCGTCCAACACTGCTCCCACCCTGCACCCCCTACACCGTCCAACCCTGCTCCCACCCTGCCCACCCAACGCCGTCCAACCCTGCTCACACCCTGCCCCCCCAACCCCGTCCAACACTGCTCCCATCCTTCCGCCCCCCCAACCCTGCTCCCACCTGGACCCCCCCAATCTGTCCAACCCTGCTCCCACCCTGCCCCCAACCCTGCTCCCACCCTGCCCCCAACCCTGTCCAACCCTGCTCCCACCCCGCCCCCCCCCAACGCTGTCCAACACTGCTCCCATCCTGCCGTCCAACCCTGCTCCCATCCTTCCGCCCCCCAACCCTGCTCCCACCTGGACCCCCCCACTCTGTCCAACCCTGCTCCCACCCTGCCCCCAAGCCTGTCCAACCCTGCTCCCACCCCGCCCCCCCAACGCTGTCCAACACTGCTCCCATCCTGCCCCCAACCCCGTCCAACACTGCTTCCACCCTGCCCCCCCCCAACTCTGTCCAACACTGCACTCACCCTGCTCCCCCCACACCGTCCAACACTGCTCCCACCCTGCACCCCCCCCCGTCCAACCCCGTCCAATCCTGCTCCCACCCTGCCACCCCCAACCCCGTCCAACCCTGCTCCCACACTGCCCCCCCAACGCCCGTCCAACATTGCACCCACCCTGCCCCCCCCCACGCCGTCCAACACTGCTCCCACCCTGCCCCCAACGCCCGTCCAACATTGCTCCCACCCTGCCCCCTTAACCCCGTCCAACACTGCTCCCACCCTGCCCCCCCCACGCCGTCAAACCCGGCTCCCCTAACGCTGTCCAACACTGCTCCCACCCTGCCCCCCCCAACTCTGTCCAACACTGCACCCACCCTGCACCCCCTACACCGTCCGACACTGCTCCCACCCTGCCCCCCCAACCCCGTCCAACCCTGCCCCCCCAACCCCGTCCAACCCTGCCCCCCCAACCCCGTCCAACCCTGCTCCCACCTTGCTCTCCCAACCCTGTCCACCGCTGCTCCCACCCTGCCCCCCCCGTGCTGTCCAACACTGCTCCCACCCGGCCCTCCCACGCCGTCCAACACTGCTCCCACCCTACCCCCCCCCACCCCACCCCGTCCAACACTGCTCCCACCCTACCCCCCCCACCCCGTCCAACACTGCTCCCACCCCACCCCGTCCAACACTGCTCCCCCCCTACCCCCCCACCCTGTCCACCGCTGCTCCCCCCTACCCCCCCCCACCCTGTCCACCGCTGCTCCCACCCTACCCCCCCCACCCTGTCCACCGCTGCTCCCACCCTACCCCCCCCACCCTGTCCACCGCTGCTCCCACCCTGCCCCCCCCATGCTGTCCAACACTGCTCCCACCCTGACGCTAACGCCCGTCCAACATTGCTCCCACCCTGCCCCCCCCCCCACGCTGTCCAACACTGCTCCCACCCTGCCCTCCCGTGCCGTCCAACACTGCTCCCACCCTGACGCCAACGCCCATCCAACATTGCTCCCACCCTGTCCCCTTAACCCCGTCCAACACTGATCCCACCCTGCCCCCCCCACGCCGTCAAACCCGGCTCCCCTAATGCTGTCCAACCCTGCTCCCATCCTGCCCCCCCAACCCCGTCCAACACTGCTCCCACCCTGCACCCCCTACACCGTCCAACCCTGCTCCCACCCTGCCCACCCAACGCCGTCCAACCCTGCTCACACCCTGCCCCCCCCAACCCCGTCCAACACTGCTCCCATCCTTCCGCCCCCCCAACCCTGCTCCCACCTGGACCCCCCCAATCTGTCCAACCCTGCTCCCCACCCTGCCCCCAACCCTGCTCCCACCCTGCCCCCAACCCTGTCCAACCCTGCTCCCACCCCGCCCCCCCCAACGCTGTCCAACACTGCTCCCATCCTGCCGTCCAACCCTGCTCCCATCCTTCCGCCCCCCAACCCTGCTCCCACCTGGACCCCCCCACTCTGTCCAACCCTGCTCCCACCCTGCCCCCAAGCCTGTCCAACCCTGCTCCCACCCCGCCCCCCCAACGCTGTCCAACACTGCTCCCATCCTGCCCCCAACCCCGTCCAACACTGCTTCCACCCTGCCCCCCCCAACTCTGTCCAACACTGCACTCACCCTGCTCCCCCCACACCGTCCAACACTGCTCCCACCCTGCACCCCCCCCCGTCCAACCCCGTCCAATCCTGCTCCCACCCTGCCACCCCCAACCCCGTCCAACCCCTGCTCCCACACTGCCCCCCCAACGCCCGTCCAACATTGCACCCACCCTGCCCCCCCCACGCTGTCCAACACTGCTCCCACCCTGCCCCCAACGCCCGTCCAACATTGCTCCCACCCTGCCCCTTAACCCCGTCCAACACTGCTCCCACCCTGCCCCCCCACGCCGTCAAACCCGGCTCCCCTAACGCTGTCCAACACTGCTCCCACCCTGCCCCCCCAACCCCGTCCAACACTGCTCCCACCCTGCACCCCCTACACCGTCCAACACTGCACCCACCCTGCCCCCCCCACACCGTCCAACACTGCTCCCACCCTGCCCGCCCCAACTCTGTCCAACACTGCACCCACCCTGCCCCCCCCACACCGTCCAACACTGCTCCCACCCTGCCCCCCCCACAACGTCCAACAATGCTCCCACCCTGCCCCCCCCACACCGTCCAACACTGCTCCCACCCTGCGCCCCCCACACCGTCCAACACTGCTCCCACCCTGCCCCCCTCACACCGTCCAACACTGCTCCCACCCTGCGCCCCCCACACCGTCCAACACTGCTCCGACCCTGCCCTCCCCCACACCGTCCAACACTGCTCCCACCCTACCACCCCCAACCCCGTCGCACACCGCCCCACCCTGCCCCCCCAACCCCGTCGCACACCGCCCCCACCCTGCCCCCCCCAACCCCGTCGCACACCGCCCCCACCCTGCCCCCCCCAACCCCGTCGCACACCGCCCCCACCCTGCCCCCCCCAACCCCGTCGCACACCGCCCCCACCCTGCCCCCCCCAACCCCGTCGCACACCGCCCCCACCCTGCCCCCCCCAACCCCGTCGCACACCGCCCCCACCCTGCCCCCCCAACCCCGTCGCACACCGCCCCCACCCTGCCCCCCCCAACCCCGTCGCACACCGCCCCCACCCTGCCCCCCCCCAACCCCGTCGCACACCGCCCCCACCCTGCCCCCCCCCAACCCCGTCGCACACCGCCCCCACCCTGCCCCCCCAATCCCGTCGCACACCGCCCCCACCCTGCCCCCCCCAACCCCGTTGCACACCGCCCCACCCTGCCCTCACCCCGGCCTACACTGCCCACTTCCCCCCCCTGTCCGCCTGTCTGGAGCAGCCGGACTGGACAGCAACAACAAGACTGCTGCCCCCCCAAAATAGCTTGCGTGCACACAGCAAAACACACACAGATGTACACCTTTTACCTGCAACCTTTTGACAGGTTTCACCTTTCCCCTGTAGTGGACAATGCTGGAGAGATTATCTGGGGATGGGGGTTTTAGGGTACACCCCTGTGTAGAACTCCAGGGCAAGTGTGGGGAGAGGGGATGGGCGGGAGGTCAGTCATTCAGAGGCCAGACACCATCTCCAATCGATGTCCAGGATGTTTCTCATGAGCATTTCAGTAAGCCACGTTCACTTTTAATCCCTGTAAACAAAATACAGGATCGCTGTTGGAAACACGTCTTTGAGATAATGTTTTCAGTGGGACCTTGAGATCTCCAAATGGAGGTTCCTCTGTAGTGTGTGCTTCCTGGACTTCGATTGATGCAGAGCGAACGTGTCCAGATAGAGAAAGGAGGTTTGGCAATCATCTTTGATGTGAGGAAATTCCACCGATACCTGTAGGACATAAATTTGTAATAGTGACTGATCACAAACCCCTGTTGGAGGGGCTGCTCTAGGACAGGGGTGTGCTGCCTGTAGCTTCAGGTTGATTTCAGCGGTGGCTTCTTATTCTGAGTGTGTACGATTACAGGCTGGAACACCGTCCTGGGAGGACAAGGGGCAAATGCAGCTGCTTCCCACCAACAGATACACTAGTCCTGGCAAAACTGAAACAGTTGGTAGCGAGGGTGAAAATACAGGGACATCACATCCTGAATTGAAACCTTTCTGGACCTAGCGAGACCAAGTTGCAGTAGAGGATGGCATTTTCTTATGGGGACAAGAGTGATTGTCCCAAGCAAAGGTCTGGTTGAACTCCAACAGGGTGAAACAGTATCAGGAACGCTGATGCTGGACATGATTCCTTTAAATGAAGAGACTGTTTACTTCAGGGGAGGAAGATTAGTGCAAAACCACATAAATGACCCGACATGGGTAAGAGGCATGGTTGACATAAGGGCAGGTCCCGTGACGTACAAAGTTTGGGTAAGTGAGACAGTCCTGAACAAGCACATGGACTCTGCGATAGTTGCAAATTTGTAAATGGGGCAGGAGCAAAACATACCTAGCCCCTTAGAGCAGCTGGAAAAGCTGCTAGAAACCAGGGGTTCTCCCCTTCGTCTTGTGTCAGAGAAAGCTCAGAGTCTAAGGTGGACGTGGCAGATGATGCGACTTCACCTTTACTGCCTGAAGAACACAATGGATTTCTTCCGAGTCACTCTGGTCATAAGTGGCAAGCCGCAGTCCAGTACGTGCTGCCTGTTTCAAGGCTGAGTTGGATGAACGAGACTCTGCAAAAACGTCCCGAGAGACAGACAGACCTGGTAACAATAGCCAGGTGGACCTCATACAGTGAGTTCCCTGATTGGATCAGGTAAACAGCCCCATTCAGGGAACCTTGGCTGATAGATACAAACAGGGGCTCTGTTCACTCTGAGAGAGATGGCTGTGAGGAAGCCGACCAGAGTCTAGTACTATAAAGGATGGCTTGGTGACAGGATACTGGTCTCTGTGGAGTTATTTCAGGTATCACTGGTTAGTCCAGTAGTGAACCATATTGCTGAGAGCCAGGGTGACAGGCCACATTCTGTGTCTCGAAAGGGCATTAGTGAAGTGGTAAGTTTTTCCAATAATCGGCAGCAGCTTCTTAATTCCAGATTTTTATTGAATTTAAATTCCACCATGTGCTATGATGGGATTTGAACCCTGGTGCCCAGAACATTTACCTGACACTCTGCATGCATACTCTAGCAATAATATCTCGAGGCCATCCAGCCTATGTGAATACTTTGTTCTGGTACCACCGATAATCAATGGTGCAGACTTTGAAAGATGTGCAGGTGGTAGCCTAATCAAAGGTCTCTGATTATATCCTACCCTGCATGTTCAAAGCCTCCAGGACTCTGGGTATGCTTAATGTTCCATTTCGACCGGGAGCTACTGCTGTTTTGACTGTATGGTAACTGCAAGTATTAGTGCTTGACATCAGTTTGCCAGGCTGCTATCTGCTGACCATGGCACTGAAGGATAAATACTGTAATCATTCCAATAATCTACGTGATGGTAGCAATGACGTGTCCTTTGCTATCTCTGTATGGCAGTGTCACTGCTGAAGCACCTCCAGTGACCAACCTTGACCTTTCCTTTGTTTAATCTCCAATTTTTTAAGAACCCTATATAGACAGCTGTCTGTCTCTGTCTCTGTCTGTCGCGCTCTTTCTCGCTCTCTCTCGTGCTCTTTCTCTCGCTCTTTCTCTGTCTCTCTCTCTCTCTCTCTGTCACGCTCTGTCTCTCTCTCTCTCTCTCTCTCTGTCGCGCTCTTTCTCTCTCTCTCTGTCGCTCGCTCGCTCGATCTCTCTCTGTCGCTCTCTCTCTGTCGCTCGCGCTCTCTCTGTTGCGCTCTCTCTCTGTCGTGCTCTTTTTCTCTCTCTGTCACGCTCTTTCTCTCTCTCTCTCTCTCGCTCGCTCTCTCTCTCTCTGTCATGCTCTTTTTCTCCCTCTCTGTCGCTCGCTCGCTCTCTCTCTCTCTGTCGCTCGCTCTCTCTCTCTCTGTCGCTCGCTCTGTCTCTCTCTGTCGCGCGCTCTCTCTCTCTCTCTCTCTGTCGCGCTCTCTCTCTCTGTCGCGCTCTCTCTCTCTGTCGCTCTCTCTCTCTGTCGCTCTCTCTCTCTCTGTCGCGCTCTCTCTCTGTCGTGCTCTTTTTCTCTCTCTGTCGCGCTCTTTCTCTCTCTGTCGCGCTCTTTCTCTCTCTGTCGCGCTCTTTCTCTCTCTGTCGCGCTCTTTCTCTCTCTGTCGCGCTCTTTCTCTCTCTGTTGCGCTTTTTCTCTCTCTGTCGCGCTCTCTCTCTCTCTGTCGCGCTCTCTCTCTCTCTGTCGCGCTCTCTCTCTCTCTGTCGCGCTCTCTCTCTCTCTGTCGCGCTCTCTCTCTCTCTGTCGCGCGCTCTCTCTCTCTGTCGTGCGCGCTCTCTCTCTCTGTCGCGCGCTCTCTCTGTCACGCGCTCTCTCTCTCTGTCGCGCGCTCGCTCTCTGTCGCGCGCTCGCTCTCTCTCTGTCGCGCGCTCGCTCTCTCTCTGTCGCGCGCTCGCTCTCTCTCTGTCGCGCGCTCGCTCTCTCTCTGTCGCGCGCTCGCTCTCTCTCTGTCGCGCGCTCGCTCTCTCTCTGTCGCGCGCTCGCTCTCTCTCTGTCGCGCGCTCGCACTCTCTCTGTCGCGCGCTCGCACTCTCTCTGTCGCGCGCTCGCACTCTCTCTGTCGCGCGCTCGCACTCTCTCTGTCGCGCGCTCGCACTCTCTCTGTCGCGCGCTCGCACTCTCTCTGTCGCGCGCTCGCACTCTCTCTGTCGCGCGCTCGCACTCTCTCTGTCGCGCGCTCGCACTCTCTCTGTCGCGCGCTCGCACTCTCTCTGTCGCGCGCTCGCACTCTCTCTGTCGCGCGCTCGCACTCTCTCTGTCGCGCGCTCGCACTCTCTCTGTCGCGCGCTCGCACTCTCTCTGTCGCGCGCTCGCACTCTCTGTCGCGCGTGTGCTCTCTCTCTGTCACGCACGCTCTCTCTCTGTCATGCTCTTTCTTTCTTCCTCTGTCGCGCTCTTCTCTCTGTCGCGATCTTCTCTCTGTCGCGCTCTTCTCTCTGTCGCGCTCTTCTCTCTGTCGCGCTCTTCTCTCTGTCGCGCTCTTCTCTCTGTCGCGCTCTTCTCTCTGTCGCGCTCTTCTCTCTGTCGCGCTCTTCTCTCTGTCGCGCTCTTCTCTCTGTCGCGCTCTTCTCTCTGTCGCGCTCTTCTCTCTGTCGCGCTCTTCTCTCTGTCGCGCTCTTCTCTCTGTCGCGCTCTTCTCTCTGTCGCGCTCTTCTCTCTGTCGCGCTCTTCTCTCTGTCGCGCTCTTCTCTCTGTCGCGCTCTTCTCTCTGTCGCGCTCTTCTCTCTGTCGCGCACTCTTTTCTCTGTCGCGCTCTCTGTCTCGCGCTCTCTCTCTGTCGCGCGCTCTCTCTCTGTCGCGCGCTCTCTCTGTCGCGCGCTCTCTGTCTGTCGCGCGCTCTCTCTCTCTCTGTCGCATGCACTCTCTCTCTCTCCGTCGCGCGCTCTCTCTCTCTCCGTCGCGCGCTCTCTCTCTCTCCGTCGCGCGCTCTCTCTCTCCGTCGCGCGCTCTCTCTCTCCGTCGCGCTCTCTCTCTCCGTCGCGCTCTCTCTCTCTGTCGCGCGCTCTCTCTCTGTTGCGCGCTCTCTCTCTCTGTCGCGTGCTCTCTCTCTCTCTGTCGCGTGCTCTCTCTCTCTCTCCGTTGCGCGCTCTCTCTCTCTCCGTTGCGTGCTCTCTCTCTCTCCGTTGCGCGCTCTCTCTCTCTCCGTTGCGCGCTCTCTCTCTCTCCGTTGCGCGCTCTCTCTCTCTCTCCGTTGCGCGCTCTCTCTCTCTGTCGCGCTCTCTCTCTCTGTCGCGCTCTCTCTCTCTGTCGCGCGCTCTCTCTCTGTCGCGCGCTCTCTCTCTCTCTGTCGCGTGCTCTCTCTCTCTCTGTCGCGTGCTCTCTCTGTCGCGCGCTCTCTCTCTCTCCGTCGCGCGCTCTCTCTCTCTGTCGCGCGCTCTCTCTCTCTGTCGCGCTCTCTCTCTCTGTCGCGCGCTCTCTCTCTGTGTCGCGCGCTCTCTCTCTGTGTCGCGCTCTCTCTCTCTGTCGCGCGCTCTCTCTCTCTGTCGCGCGCTCTCTCTCTCTGTCGCGCGCTCTCTCTCTCTCTCGCGCGCTCTCTCTCTCTCTCGCGCGCTCTCTCTCTCTCTCGCGCGCTCTCTCTCTCTCTCGCGCGCTCTCTCTCTCTCTTGCGCGCTCTCTCTCTCTGTCGCGCGCTCTCTCTCTCTGTCGCGCGCTCTCTCTCTCTGTCGCGCGCTCTCTCTCTCTCTCTGTCGCACGCTCTCTCTCTGTCGCGCTTTCTTTCTTCCTCTGTCGCGGTCTTCTCTCTGTCGCGCGCTCTTTTCTCTGTCGTGCTCTCTGTCTCGCGCGCTCTCTCTCTGTCGCGCGATCTCTCTCTGTCGCGCGCTCTCTCTCTGTCGCGCGCTCTCTCTCTGTCGCGCGCTCTCTCTCTCTGTCGCGCGCTCTCTCTCTCTGTCGCGCGCTCTCTCTCTCTGTCGCGCGCTCTCTCTCTCTCTCTGTCGCACGCTCTCTCTCTGTCGCGCTTTCTTTCTTCCTCTGTCGCGCTCTTCTCTCTGTCGCGCGCTCTTTTCTCTGTCGTGCTCTCTGTCTCGCGCGCTCTCTCTCTGTCGCGCGCTCTCTGTCGCGCGCTCTCTGTCGCGCGCTCTCTCTCTGTCGCGCGCTCTCTCTCTGTCGCGCGCTCTCTCTCTGTCGCGCGCTCTCTCTCTGTCGCGCGCTCTCTGTCGCGCGCTCTCTCTCTGTCGCGCGCTCTCTCTCAGTCGCGCGCTCTCTCTCTGACGCGCGCTCTCTCTGACGCGCGCTCTCTCTCTGTCGCGCGCTCTCTCTCTGTCGCGCGCTCTCTCTCTCTCTCTCTCTGTCGCGCGCTCTCTCTCTCTCTGTCGCGCGCTCTCTCTCTCTCTGTCGCGCGCTCTCTCTCTGTCGCGCGCTCTCTCTCTGTCGCGCGCTCTCTCTCTCTGTCGCGCGCTCTCTCTCTCTGTCGCGCGCTCTCTCTCTCTGTCGCGCACTCTCTCTGTCGCGCTCTTCTCTCTGTCGCGCTCTTCTCTGTCGTGCTCTCTGTCTCACGTGCTCTCTCTCTGTCGCGCGCTCTCTCTCTGTCGCGCGCTCTCTCTCTCTGTCGCGCGCTCTCTCTCTCTGTCGCGCGCTCTCTCTCTCTGTCGCGCGCTCTCTCTCTCTGTCGCGCGCTCTCTCTCTCTGTCGCGCGCTCTCTCTCTCTCTGTCGCGCGCTCTCCCTCTCTGTCGCGCGCTCTCTCTCTCTGTCGCGCGCTCTCTCTCTCTGTCGCGCGCTCTCTCTCTGTCGCACTCTTTCTTTCTTCCTCTGTCGCACTCTTTTCTCTGTCACGCGCTCTTTTCTCTGTCGTGCTCTCTGTCTCGCGCGCTCTCTCTCTGTCGCGCGCCCTCTCTCTGTCGCGCTCTCTCTCTCTCTGTCGCGCTCTCTCTCTCTCTGTCGCGCGCTCTCTCTCTCTGTCGCGCGCTCTCTCTCTCTGTCGCGCGCTCTCTCTCTCTGTCGCGCGCTCTCTCTCTCTGTCGCGCGCTCTCTCTCTCTGTCGCGCGCTCTCTCTCTCTCTCTGTCGCACGCTCTCTCTCTCTCTCTGTCGCACGCTCTCTCTCTGTCGCGCTTTCTTTCTTCCTCTGTCGCGGTCTTCTCTCTGTCGCGCGCTCTTTTCTCTGTCGTGCTCTCTGTCTCGCGCGCTCTCTCTCTGTCGCGCGATCTCTCTCTGTCGCGCGCTCTCTCTCTGTCGCGCGCTCTCTCTCTCTGTCGCGCGCTCTCTCTCTCTGTCGCGCGCTCTCTCTCTCTGTCGCGCGCTCTCTCTCTCTGTCGCGCGCTCTCTCTCTCTGTCGCGCGCTCTCTCTCTCTCTCTGTCGCACGCTCTCTCTCTGTCGCGCTTTCTTTCTTCCTCTGTCGCGCTCTTCTCTCTGTCGCGCGCTCTTTTCTCTGTCGTGCTCTCTGTCTCGCGCGCTCTCTCTCTGTCGCGCGCTCTCTGTCGCGCGCTCTCTCTCTGTCGCGCGCTCTCTCTCTGTCGCGCGCTCTCTCTCTGTCGCGCGCTCTCTCTCTGTCGCGCGCTCTCTCTCTGTCGCGCGCTCTCTCTCTGTCGCGCGCTCTCTCTCTGTCGCGCGCTCTCTCTCTGTCGCGCGCTCTCTCTCTGTCGCGCGCTCTCTCTCTGTCGCGCGCTCTCTCTCTGTCGCGCGCTCTCTCTCTGTCGCGCGCTCACTCTCTGTCGCGCGCTCTCTGTCGCGCGCTCTCTCTCTGACGCGCGCTCTCTCTGACGCGCGCTCTCTCTCTGTCGCGCGCTCTCTCTCTGTCGCGCGCTCTCTCTCTGTCGCGCGCTCTCTCTCTGTCGCGCGCTCTCTCTCTCTCTGTCGCGCGCTCTCTCTCTGTCGCGCGCTCTCTCTCTGTCGGGCGCTCTCTCTCTCTGTCGCGCGCTCTCTCTCTCTGTCGCGCGCTCTCTCTCTCTGTCGCGCGCTCTCTCTCTGTCGCGCGCTCTCTCTCTCTGTCGCGCACTCTCTCTGTCGCGCACTCTCTCTGTCGCGCACTCTCTCTGTCGCGCACTCTCTCTGTCGCGCACTCTCTCTGTCGCGCACTCTCTCTGTCGCGCACTCTCTCTGTCGCGCACTTCTCTCTGTCGCGCACTTCTCTCTGTCGCGCACTTCTCTCTGTCGCGCTCTTCTCTCTGTCGCGCTCTTCTCTCTGTCGCGCTCTTCTCTCTGTCGCGCTCTTCTCTCTGTCGCGCTCTTCTCTCTGTCGCGCTCTTCTCTCTGTCGCGCTCTTCTCTCTGTCGCGCTCTTCTCTCTGTCGCGCTCTTCTCTCTGTCGCGCTCTTCTCTCTGTCGCGCTCTTCTCTCTGTCGCGCTCTTCTCTCTGTCGCGCTCTTCTCTCTGTCGCGCTCTTCTCTCTGTCGCGCTCTTCTCTCTGTCGCGCTCTTCTCTCTGTCGCGCTCTTCTCTCTGTCGCGCTCTTCTCTCTGTCGCGCTCTTCTCTCTGTCGCGCTCTTCTCTCTGTCGCGCTCTTCTCTCTGTCGCGCTCTTCTCTCTGTCGCGCTCTTCTCTCTGTCGCGCTCTTCTCTCTGTCGCGCTCTTCTCTCTGTCGCGCTCTTCTCTCTGTCGCGCTCTTCTCTCTGTCGCGCTCTTCTCTCTGTCGCGCTCTTCTCTCTGTCGCGCTCTTCTCTGTCGCGCTCTTCTCTGTCGTGCTCTCTGTCTCACGTGCTCTCTCTCTGTCGCGCGCTCTCTCTCTCTGTCGCGCGCTCTCTCTCTCTGTCGCGCGCTCTCTCTCTCTGTCGCGCGCTCTCTCTCTCTGTCGCGCGCTCTCTCTCTCTGTCGCGCGCTCTCTCTCTCTGTCGCGCGCTCTCTCTCTCTGTCGCGCGCTCTCTCTCTCTGTCGCGCGCTCTCTCTCTCTGTCGCGCGCTCTCTCTCTCTGTCGCGCGCTCTCTCTCTCTGTCGCGCGCTCTCTCTCTCTGTCGCGCGCTCTCTCTCTCTGTCGCGCGCTCTCTCTCTCTGTCGCGCGCTCTCTCTCTCTTTCGCGCGCTCTCCCTCTCTGTCGCGCGCTCTCCCTCTCTGTCGCGCGCTCTCTCTCTCTGTCGCGCGCTCTCTCTCTCTGTCGCGCGCTCTCTCTCTCTGTCGCGCGCTCTCTCTCTGTCGCACTCTTTCTTTCTTCCTCTGTCGCACTCTTTTCTCTGTCGCGCGCTCTCTCTCTCTGTCGCGCGCTCTCTCTCTCTGTCTCGCGCGCTCTCTCTCTGTCGCGCTCTCTCTCTCTCTGTCGCGCTCTCTCTCTCTCTGTCGCGCTCTCTCTCTCTCTGTCGCGCTCTCTCTCTCTCTGTCGCGCTCTCTCTCTCTCTGTCGCGCTCTCTCTCTCTCTGTCGCGCTCTCTCTTTCTCTGTCGCGCTCTCTCTCTCTCTCTGTCGCGCGCGCCCTCTCTCTGTCGCGCGCGCCCTCTCTCTGTCGCGCGCGCCCTCTCTCTGTCGCGCGCGCCCTCTCTCTGTCGCGGGCTCTCTCTCTCTCTCTCTCTGTCGCGCGCTCTATCTCTCTCTCTCTCTCTCTGTCGCGCGCTCTCTCTCTCGCTCTCTGTCGCGCGCTCTCTCTCTCTCTGTCGCGCGCTCTCTCTCTCTCTGTCGCGCGCTCTCTCTCTCTCTGTCGCGCTCTCTCTCTCTCTCTGTCGCGCTCTCTCTCTCTCTCTGTCGTTCTCTCTCTGTCGCTCTCTCTCTCTGTCGCTCTCTCTCTCTGTCGCTCTCTCTCTCTGTCGCTCTCTCTCTCTGTCGCTCTCTCTCTCTGTCGCGCACTCTCTCTCTGTCGCGCTCTCTCTGTCGCGCTCTCTCTGTCGCGCTTTCTTTCTTCATCTGTCACGCTTTTCTCTCTGTCGCGCGCTCTCTTTCTCTGTCGCGCGCTTTCTCTCTCTGTCGCGCGCTCTCTCTCTGTCGCGCGCTCTCTCTCTCCTCTCTCTCTGTCGCGCGCTCTCTCTCTCTGTCGCGCGCTCTCTCTCTCTGTCGCGCGCTCTCTCTCTCTGTCGCGAGCTCTCTCTCTCTGTCGCGCGCTGTCTCTGTCGCGCGCTCGCTCTCTCTGTCGCGCGCTTTCTCTGTCGCGCGCTCTCTCTCTCTGTCACGCGCTCTCTCTCTCTGTCGCGCGCTCTCTCTCTCTGTCGCGCGCTCTCTCTCTCTGTCGCCCGCTCTCTCTCTCTGTCGCGCGCTCTCTCTCTCTGTCGCGCTCTTCTCTCTGTCGCGCTCTTCTCTCTGTCGCACTCTTTTCTCTGTCACGCGCTCTTTTCTCTGTCGTGCTCTCTGTCTCGCGCGCTCTCTCTCTGTCGCGCGCCCTCTCTCTGTCGCGCTCTCTCTCTCTCTGTTGCGCTCTCTCTCTCTCTCTCTCTGTCGCGCTCTCTCTCTGTCGCGCTCTCTCTCTCTCTGTCGCGCTCTCTCTCTCTCTGTCGCGCTCTCTCTCTCTCTGTCGCGCGCGCCCTCTCTCTGTCGCGCGCGCCCTCTCTCTGTCGCGCGCGCCCTCTCTCTGTCGCGCGCGCCCTCTCTCTGTCGCGCGCGCCCTCTCTCTGTCGCGCGCGCCCTCTCTCTGTCGCGCGCGCCCTCTCTGTCGCGCGCGCCCTCTCTCTGTCGCGCGCGCCCTCTCTCTGTCGCGCGCTCTATCTCTCTCTCTCTCTCTGTCGCGCGCTCTCTCTCGCGCGCTCTCTCTCTCTCTGTCGCGCGCTCTCTCTCTGTCGCGCGCTCTCTCTCTCTCTGTCGCGCTCTCTCTGTCGTTCTCTCTCTGTCGCTCTCTCTCTCTGTCGCTCTCTCTCTCTGTCGCTCTCTCTCTCTGTCGCTCTCTCTCTCTGTCGCTCTCTCTCTCTGTCGCACTCTCTCTCTGTCACGCACTCTCTCTCTGTCGCGCACTCTCTGTCACGCTCTCTCTGTCGCGCTTTCTTCATCTGTCACGCTTTTCTCTCTGTCGCGCGCTCTCTTTCTCTGTCGCGCGCTCTCTCTCTCTGTCGCGCGCTCTCTCTCTGTCGCGCGCTCTCTCTCTCCTCTCTCTCTGTCGCGCGCTCTCTCTCTCTGTCGCGCGCTCTCTCTCTCTGTCGCGCGCTGTCTCTCTCTGTCGCGCGCTGTCTCTCTCTGTCGCGCGCTGTCTCTCTCTGTCGCGCGCTGTCTCTCTCTGTCGCGCGCTGTCTCTCTCTGTCGCGCGCTGTCTCTCTCTGTCGCGCGCTGTCTCTCTCTGTCGCGCGCTCGCTCTTTCTGTCGCGCGCTTTCTCTGTCGCGCGCTCTCTCTCTCTCTGTCGCGCGCTCTCTCTCTCTGTCGCGCGCTCTCTCTGTCGCGCGCTCTCTCTCTCTGTCGCGCGCTCTCTCTCTCTGTCGCGCGCTCTCTCTCTCTGTCGCGCGCTCTCTCTATGTTGCTCTCTCTCTCTCTCTGTCACTCTCTCTCTCTGTCGCTCTCTCTCTCTCTCTGTCGCGCACTCTCTCTCTGTCGCGCTCTTTCTTTCTTCCTCTGTCGCGCGCTCTCTTTCTCTGTCGCGCGCTCTCTTTCTCTGTCGCGCGCTCTCTTTCTCTGTCGCGCGCTCTCTTTCTCTGTCGCGCGCTCTCTTTCTCTGTCGCGCGCTCTCTTTCTCTGTCGCGCGCTCTCTTTCTCTGTCGCGCGCTCTCTCTCTCTGTCGCGCGCTCTCTCTCTCTGTCGCGCGCTCTCTCTCTCTGTCGCGCGCTCTCTCTCTCTGTCGCGCGCTCTCTCTATGTTGCTCTCTCTCTCTCTCTGTCACTCTCTCTCTCTGTCGCTCTCTCTCTCTCTCTGTCGCGCACTCTCTCTCTGTCGCGCTCTTTCTTTCTTCCTCTGTCGCGCGCTCTCTTTCTCTGTCGCGCGCTCTCTTTCTCTGTCGCGCGCTCTCTTTCTCTGTCGCGCGCTCTCTTTCTCTGTCGCGCGCTCTCTTTCTCTGTCGCGCGCTCTCTCTCTCTGTCACGCGCTCTCTCTCTCTGTCGCGCGCCCTCTTTCTCTGTCGCGCGCCCTCTTTCTCTGTCGCGCGGCCTCTTTCTCTGTCGCGCGCTCTCTCTCTCTGTCGCGCGCACTCTCTCTCTGTCGCGCGCACTCTCTCTCTGTCGCGCGCCCTCTTTCTCTGTCGCGCGGCCTCTTTCTCTGTCGCGCGGCCTCTTTCTCTGTCGCTCTCACTCTCTCTCTCTGTCGCGCACTCTCTCTCTGTCACGCGCTCTCTTTCTCTGTCGCGCGCTCTCTTTCTCTGTCGCGCGCCCTCTTTCTCTGTCGCGCGCCCTCTTTCTCTGTCGCGCGCCCTCTTTCTCTGTCGCGCGCCCTCTTTCTCTGTCGCGCGCCCTCTTTCTCTGTCGCGCGCCCTCTTTCTCTGTCGCGCGCCCTCTTTCTCTGTCGCGCGCCCTCTTTCTCTGTCGCGCGCCCTCTTTCTCTGTCGCGCGCCCTCTTTCTCTGTCGCGCGCCCTCTTTCTCTGTCGCGCGCCCTCTTTCTCTGTCGCGCGCCCTCTTTCTCTGTCGCGCGCCCTCTTTCTCTGTCGCGCGCCCTCTTTCTCTGTCGCGCGCCCTCTTTCTCTGTCGCGCGCCCTCTTTCTCTGTCGCGCGCCCTCTTTCTCTGTCGCGCGCCCTCTTTCTCTGTCGCGCGCCCTCTTTCTCTGTCGCGCGCCCTCATTCTCTGTCGCGCGCCCTCATTCTCTGTCGCGCGCCCTCTTTCTCTGTCGCGCGCCCTCTTTCTCTGTCGCGCGCCCTCTCTTCCTCTGTCGCGCCCTCTCTTCCTCTGTCGCGCCCTCTCTTCCTCTGTCGCGCCCTCTCTTCCTCTGTCGCGCGCGCTCTCTTTGTCGCGCTCTTTCTTTCTCTCTCTCTCTCTCTATCGCGCTCTCTCTCTCTCTCTCTCTCTCCCACTGTCGCGCTCTCCCACTGTCGCGCTCTCCCACTGTCGCGCTCTCTCACTGTCGCTCTCGCTGTCGCGCGCTCTCTCTGTCACGCGCTCTCTCTGTCACGCGCTCTCTCTGTCACGCGCTCTCTCTGTCGCGCTTTCTCTCTCTCGCGCTTTCTCTCTCGCGCTTTCTCTCTCTCTCTCTGTTGCGATCTCTATCTGTCTGTCGCGCTCTCTCTCTCTCTCTGTCTGTCGCGCTCTCTGTCTGTCGCGCTCTCTGTCTGTCGCGCTCTCTGTCTGTCGCGCTCTCTGTCTGTCGCGCTCTCTGTCTGTCGCGCTCTCTGTCTGTCGCGCTCTCTGTCTGTCGCGCTCTCTGTCTGTCGCGCTCTCTGTCGGTCGCGCTCTCTGTCGGTCGCGCTCTCTGTCGGTCGCGCTCTCTGTCGGTCGCGCTCTCTGTCGGTCGCGCTCTCTGTCGGTCGCGCTCTCTGTCGGTCGCGCTCTCTGTCGGTCGCGCTCTCTGTCGGTCGCGCTCTCTGTCGGTCGCGCTCTCTGTCGGTCGCGCTCTCTGTCGGTCGCGCTCTCTGTCGGTCGCGCTCTCTGTCGGTCGCGCTCTCTGTCGGTCGCGCTCTCTGTCGGTCGCGCTCTCTGTCGGTCGCGCTCTCTGTCGGTCGCGCTCTCTGTCGGTCGCGCTCTCTGTCGGTCGCGCTCTCTGTCGGTCGCGCTCTCTGTCGGTCGCGCTCTCTGTCGGTCGCGCTCTCTGTCGGTCGCGCTCTCTGTCGGTCGCGCTCTCTGTCGGTCGCGCTCTCTGTCGGTCGCGCTCTCTGTCGGTCGCGCTCTCTGTCGGTCGCGCTCTCTGTCGGTCGCGCTCTCTGTCGGTCGCGCTCTCTGTCGGTCGCGCTCTCTGTCGGTCGCGCTCTCTGTCGGTCGCGCTCTCTGTCGGTCGCGCTCTCTGTCGGTCGCGCTCTCTGTCGGTCGCGCTCTCTGTCGGTCGCGCTCTCTGTCGGTCGCGCTCTCTGTCGGTCGCGCTCTCTGTCGGTCGCGCTCTCTGTCGGTCGCGCTCTCTGTCGGTCGCGCTCTCTGTCGGTCGCGCTCTCTGTCGGTCGCGCTCTCTGTCGGTCGCGCTCTCTGTCGGTCGCGCTCTCTGTCGGTCGCGCTCTCTGTCGGTCGCGCTCTCTGTCGGTCGCGCTCTCTGTCGGTCGCGCTCTCTGTCGGTCGCGCTCTCTGTCGGTCGCGCTCTCTGTCGGTCGCGCTCTCTGTCGGTCGCGCTCTCTGTCGGTCGCGCTCTCTGTCGGTCGCGCTCTCTGTCGGTCGCGCTCTCTGTCGGTCGCGCTCTCTGTCGGTCGCGCTCTCTGTCGGTCGCGCTCTCTGTCGGTCGCGCTCTCTGTCGGTCGCGCTCTCTGTCGGTCGCGCTCTCTGTCGGTCGCGCTCTCTGTCGGTCGCGCTCTCTGTCGGTCGCGCTCTCTGTCGGTCGCGCTCTCTGTCGGTCGCGCTCTCTGTCTGTCGCGCTCTCTGTCTGTCGCGCTCTCTGTCTGTCGCGCTCTCTCTCTGTCGCGCTCTCTCTCTGTCGCGCTCTCTCTCTGTCGCGCTCTCTCTCTGTCGCGCTCTCTCTCTGTCGCGCTCTCTCTCTGTCGCGCTCTCTCTCTGTCGCGCTCTCTCTCTGTCGCGCTCTCTCTCTCTGTCGCGCTCTCTCTCTCTCTGTCGCGCTCTCTCTCTCTCTGTCGCGCTCTCTCTCTCTGTCGCGCTCTCTCTCTCTCTGTCGCGCTCTCTCTCTCTGTCGCGCTCTCTCTCTCTGTCGCGCTCTCTCTCTCTGTCGCGCTCTCTCTCTCTGTCGCGCTCTCTCTCTCTGTCGCGCTCTCTCTCTCTGTCGCGCTCTCTCTCTCTGTCGCGCTCTCTCTCTCTGTCGCGCTCTCTCTCTGTCACGCTATCTCTCTCTCTCTCGTGCTCTCTCTGTCGCGCTCTCTCTCTCTCTCTGTCGCGCTCTCTCTCTCTCTCTGTCGCGCTCTCTCTCTCTGTCGCGCTCTCTCTCTGTCACGCTATCTCTCTCTCTCTCGTGCTCTCTCTGTCGCGCTCTCTCTCTCTCTCTGTCGCGCTCTCTCTCTGTCACGCGCTCTCTCTGTCACGCGCTCTCTCTCTCTCTCGTGCTCTCTCTGTCGCGCTCTCTCTCTCTCTGTCACGCTCTCTCTTGTGCTCGCGCTCTCTCTTGTGCTCGCGCTCTCTCTTGTGCTCGCGCTCTCTCTTGTGCTCGCGCTCTCTCTGTCGCGCTTTCTCTCTCTGTCGCGCTTTCTCTATGTGGGGCTCTCTCTGTCGCGCTCTCTCTCTCTGTCGCGCTCTCTCTGTCGCGCGCTCTCTCTCTCTGTCGCGCGCTCTCTCTCTCTGTCGCGCGCTCTCTCTCTCTGTCGCGCGCTCTCTCTCTATGTCGCGCGCTCTCTCTCTGTCGCGCGCTCTCTCTCTCTGTCGCGCGCACTCTCTCTCTGTCGCGCGCTCTCTCTCTCTGTCGCGCGCTCTCTCTCTCTGTCGCGCGCTCTCTCTCTCTGTCGCGCGCTCTCTCTCTCTGTCGCGCGCTCTCTCTCTCTGTCGCGCGCTCTCTCTCTCTGTCGCCCGCTCTCTCTCTCTGTCGCGCGCTCTCTTTCTCTGTCGCGCGCTCTCTTTCTCTGTCGCGCGCCCTCTTTCTCTGTCGCGCGCCCTCTTTCTCTGTCGCGCGCCCTCTTTCTCTGACGCGCGCCCTCTTTCTCTGTCGCGCGCCCTCTTTCTCTGTCGCGCGCCCTCTTTCTCTGTCGCGCGCCCTCTTTCTCTGTCGCGCGCCCTCTTTCTCTGTCGCGCGCCCTCTTTCTATGTCGCGCGCCCTCTTTCTCTGTCGCGCGCCCTCTTTCTCTGTCGCGCGCCCTCTTTCTCTGTCGCGCGCCCTCTTTCTCTGTCGCGCGCCCTCTTTCTCTGTCGCGCGCCCTCTTTCTCTGTCGCGCGCCCTCTCTCTCTGTCGCGCGCCCTCTCTCTCTGTCGCGCGCCCTCTCTCTGTCGCGCGCCCTCTTTCTCTGTCGCGCGCCCTCTTTCTCTGTCGCGCGCCCTCTTTCTCTGTCGCGCGCCCTCTCTCTCTGTCGCGCGCCCTCTCTCTCTGTCGCGCGCCCTCTCTCTCTGTCGCGCGCCCTCTCTTTCTCTGTCGCGCGCCCTCTCTTTCTCTGTCGCGCGCCCTCTCTTTCTCTGTCGCGCGCCCTCTCTTTCTCTGTCGCGCGCCCTCTCTTTCTCTGTCGCGCGCCCTCTCTTTCTCTGTCGCGCGCCCTCTCTTTCTCTGTCGCGCGCCCTCTCTTTCTCTGTCGCGCGCCCTCTCTTTCTCTGTCGCGCGCCCTCTCTTTCTCTGTCGCGCTCTCTCTCTGTCGCGCTCTCTGTCTGTCGCGCTCTCTCTCTGTCGCGCTCTCTCTCTGTCGCGCTCTCTCTCTCTGTCGCGCTCTCTCTCTCTCTGTCGCGCTCTCTCTCTCTCTGTCGCGCTCTCTCTCTCTGTCGCGCTCTCTCTCTCTCTGTCGCGCTCTCTCTCTCTGTCGCGCTCTCTCTCTCTATCACGCTCTCTCTCTCTCTGTCTGTCTCTCTCCCACTGTCGCGCTCTCCCACTGTCGCGCTCTCCCACTGTCGCGCTCTCTCACTGTCGCTCTCTCGCTGTCGCGCGCTCTCTCTGTCACGCGCTCTCTCTGTCGCGCTTTCTCTCTCTCTGTCGCGCTTTTTCTCTCTCGCGCTTTCTCTCTCGCGCTTAATCTCTCTCTCTCTGTTGCGCTCTCTATCTGTCTGTCGCGCTCTCTCTCTCTCTCTGTCTGTCGCGCTCTCTCTCTGTCGCGCTCTCTCTCTGTCGCGCTCTCTGTCTGTCGCGCTCTCTGTCTGTCGCGCTCTCTGTCTGTCGCGCTCTCTGTCTGTCGCGCTCTCTGTCTGTCGCGCTCTCTGTCTGTCGCGCTCTCTGTCTGTCGCGCTCTCTGTCTGTCGCGCTCTCTGTCTGTCGCGCTCTCTGTCTGTCGCGCTCTCTGTCTGTCGCGCTCTCTGTCTGTCGCGCTCTCTGTCTGTCGCGCTCTCTGTCTGTCGCGCTCTCTGTCTGTCGCGCTCTCTGTCTGTCGCGCTCTCTGTCTGTCGCGCTCTCTGTCTGTCGCGCTCTCTGTCTGTCGCGCTCTCTGTCTGTCGCGCTCTCTGTCTGTCGCGCTCTCTGTCTGTCGCGCTCTCTGTCTGTCGCGCTCTCTGTCTGTCGCGCTCTCTGTCTGTCGCGCTCTCTGTCTGTCGCGCTCTCTGTCTGTCGCGCTCTCTGTCTGTCGCGCTCTCTGTCTGTCGCGCTCTCTGTCTGTCGCGCTCTCTGTCTGTCGCGCTCTCTGTCTGTCGCGCTCTCTGTCTGTCGCGCTCTCTGTCTGTCGCGCTCTCTGTCTGTCGCGCTCTCTGTCTGTCGCGCTCTCTGTCTGTCGCGCTCTCTGTCTGTCGCGCTCTCTGTCTGTCGCGCTCTCTGTCTGTCGCGCTCTCTGTCTGTCGCGCTCTCTCTCTCTGTCGCGCGCTCTCTCTGTCGCGCTCTCTCTCTGTCGCGCGCTCTCTCTGTCGCGCTCTCTCTCTGTCACGCTATCTCTCTGTCACGCTATCTCTCTGTCACGCTATCTCTCTCTCTCTCGTGCTCTCTCTGTCGCGCTCTCTCTCTCTCTCTGTCGCGCTCTCTCTCTGTCACGCGCTCTCTCTCTCTCTCGTGCTCTCTCTGTCGCGCTCTCTCTCTGTCACGCTCTCTTGTGCTCGCGCTCTCTCTTGTGCTCGCGCTCTCTCTTGTGCTCGCGCTCTCTCTGTCGCGCTTTCTCTCTCTGTCGCGCTTTCTCTATGTGGGGCTCTCTCTCTCTGTCGCGCTCTCTCTCTCTGTCGCGCGCTCTCTCTCTCTGTCGCGCGCTCTCTCTCTCTGTCGCGCGCTCTCTCTCTCTGTCGCGCGCTCTCTCGCTCTCTGTCGCGCGCTCTCTATCGCGCTCCCTCTCGCGCTCCCTCTCGCGCGCTCTCTCGCGCTCTCTGTCTTGCGCTCTCTCGCGCTCTCTGTCGTGCGCTCTCTCGCGCTCTCTGTCGTGCGCTCTCTCGCGCTCTCTGTCGTGCGCTCTCTCGCGCTCTCTGTCGTGCGCTCTCTCGCGCTCTCTGTCGTGCGCTCTCTCGCGCTCTCTGTCGTGCGCTCTCTCGCGCTCTCTGTCGTGCGCTCTCTCGCGCTCTCTGTCGTGCGCACTCTCGCGCTCTCTGTCGTGCGATCTCGCGCTCTCTGTCGTGCGCTCTCTCGCTCTCTGTTGCCGCTCTCTCGCTCCCTGTCGCGCGCTCTCTCGCTCCCTGTCGCGCGCTCTCTCGCTCCCTGTCGCGCGCTCTCTCGCTCCCTGTCGCGCGCTCTCTCGCTCCCTGTCGCGCGCTCTCTCGCTCCCTGTCGCGCGCTCTCTCGCTCCCTGTCGCGCGCTCTCTCGCTCCCTGTCGCGCGCTCTCTCGCTCCCTGTCGCGCGCTCTCTCGCTCCCTGTCGCGCGCTCTCTCGCTCCCTGTCGCGCGCTCTCTCGCTCCCTGTCGCGCTCCCTGTCGCGCTCCCTGTCGCGCTCCCTGTCGCGCTCCCTGTCGCGCTCCCTGTCGCGCTCCCTGTCGCGCTCCCTGTCGCGCTCCCTGTCGCGCTCTCTGTCGCGCTCTCTGTCGCGCTCCCTGTCGCGCTCTCTGTCGCGCTCTTTCTCGCGCTCTTTCTCGCGCTCTCTCTCCCTCTCTGTCACGCGCTCTCTCTCCCTCTCTGTCGCACGCTCTCTCGTGCTCTCTCTCGCTCTCTGTCGCGCGCTCTATCTCGCTCTCTGTCTCGCGCTCTCTGTCTCGCGCTCTCTCGCTCTCTCTCGCGCTCTCTCTCGCTCTCTGTCGCGCGCTCTGTCGCGCGCTCTCTCTCGCTCTCTGTCGCGCGCTCTCTCCCTCTCTGTCGCACGCTCTCTCGTGCTCTCTCTCGCTCTCTGTCGCGCGCTCTATCTCGCTCTCTATCTCGCGCTCTCTCGCGCTCTCTCGCGCTCTCTCGCGCTCTCTCGCGCTCTCTCGCGCTCTCTCTCGCGCTCTCTCTCGCGCTCTCTCGCGCTCTCTGTCGCGCGCTCTCTCTCGCTCTCTGTCTCGCGCTCTCTCGCGCTCTCTCTCCCTCTCTGTCGCGCGCTCTCTCTCGCTCTCTGTCGCGCGCTCTCTCGCTCTCTGTCGCGCGCTCTCTAGCTCTCTGTCGCGCTCTCTGTCGCGCGCTCTCTCGCTCTCTGTCGCGCGCTCTCTATCGCGCTCTCTATCGCGCTCTCTATCGCGCTCTCTATCGCGCTCTCTCTCGCGCTCTCTCTCGCGCTCTCTCTCGCGCTCTCTGTCGCGCTCTCTGTCGTGCGCTCTCTCGCGCTCACTCTCGCGCTCTCTCTCGCGCTCTCTGTCGCCGCTCTCTCGCTCCCTGTCGCGCGCTCTCTCGCACCCTGTCGCGCGCTCTCTCGCACCCTGTCGCGCGCTCTCTCGCTCCCTGTCGCGCGCTCTCTCGCTCCCTGTCGCGCGCTCTCTCGCTCCATGTCGCGCGCTCTCTGGCTCCCTGTCGCGCGCTCTCTGGCTCCCTGTCGCGCGCTCTCTGGCTCCCTGTCGCGCGCTCTCTGGCTCCCTGTCGCGCGCTCTCTGGCTCCCTGTCGCGCGCTCTCTGGCTCCCTGTCGCGCGCTCTCTGGCTCCCTGTCGCGCGCTCTCTGGCTCCCTGTCGCGCGCTCTCTGGCTCCCTGTCGCGCGCTCTCTGGCTCCCTGTCGCGCGCTCTCTGGCTCCCTGTCGCGCGCTCTCTGGCTCCCTGTCGCGCGCTCTCTGGCTCCCTGTCGCGCGCTCTCTGGCTCCCTGTCGCGCGCTCTCTGGCTCCCTGTCGCGCGCTCTCTGGCTCCCTGTCGCGCGCTCTCTGGCTCCCTGTCGCGCGCTCTCTGGCTCCCTGTCGCGCGCTCTCTGGCTCCCTGTCGCGCGCTCTCTGGCTCCCTGTCGCGCGCTCTCTGGCTCCCTGTCGCGCGCTCTCTGGCTCCCTGTCGCGCGCTCTCTGGCTCCCTGTCGCGCGCTCTCTGGCTCCCTGTCGCGCGCTCTCTGGCTCCCTGTCGCGCGCTCTCTGGCTCCCTGTCGCGCTCTCTATCGCGCTCCCTGTCGCGCTCTCTATCGCGCTCCCTCTCGCGCTCCCTCTCGCGCTCCCACTCGCGCTCTCTCTCGCGCTCTCTCTCGCGCTCTCTGTCATGCGCTCTCTCGCGCTCTCTGTCGCCGCTCTCTCGCGCTCTCTGTCGCCGCTCTCTCGCTCCCTGTCGCGCGCTCTCTCGCTCCCTGTCGCGCGCTCTCTCGCTCCCTGTCGCGCGCTCTCTCGCTCCCTGTCGCGCGCTCTCTCGCTCCCTGTCGCGCGCTCTCTCGCTCCCTGTCGCGCGCTCTCTCGCTCCCTGTCGCGCGCTCTCTCGCTCCCTGTCGCGCGCTCTCTCGCTCCCTGTCGCGCGCTCTCTCGCTCCCTGTCGCGCGCTCTCTCGCTCCCTGTCGCGCGCTCTCTCGCTCCCTGTCGCGCGCTCTCTCCCTCTCTGTCGCGCTCTCTGTCGCGCTCTCTGTCGCGCTCTCTGTCGCGCTCTCTGTCGCGCTCTCTGTCGCGCTCTCTGTCGCGCTCTCTGTCGCGCTCTCTGTCGCGCTCTCTGTCGCGCTCTCTGTCGCGCTCTCTGTCGCGCTCTCTCTCGCGCTCTCTGTCGCGCTCTCTCTCGCGCTCTTTCTCGCGCTCTTTCTCGCGCTCTCTCTCGCTCTCTGTCGCGCGCTCTCTCCCTCTCTGTCGCACGCTCTCTCGTGCTCTCTCTCGCTCTCTGTCGCGCGCTCTATCTCGCTCTCTGTCTCGCGCTCTCTCTCGCTCTCTGTCTCGCGCTCTCTCTCGCGCTCCCTCTCGCGCTCCCTCTCGCGCTCCCTCTCGCGCTCCCTCTCGCGCTCCCTCTCGCGCTCCCTCTCGCGCTCCCTCTCGCGCTCTCTCTCGCGCTCTCTGTCGCGTTCTCTGTCGCCGCTCTCTGTCGCGCTCGCTCTCTCTCTGTCGCGCTCTCTCTCTGTCGCGCTCTCTCTCTGTCGCCGCTCTCTCTCTGTCGCCGCTCTCTCTCTGTCGCCGCTCTCTCTCTGTCGCCGCTCTCTCTCTGTCGCCGCTCTCTCTCTGTCGCCGCTCTCTCTCTGTCGCGCTCGCTCTCTGTCGCGCTCGCTCTCTGTCGCCGCTCTCTCTCTGTCGCGCTCGCTCTCTGTCGCGCTCGCTCTCTGTCGCGCTCGCTCTCTGTCGCTCTCGCTCTCTCTCTGTCGCGCTCGCTCTCTGTCGCCGCTCTCTCTCTGTCGCGCTCGCTCTCTCTCTGTCGCGCTCTCTCTCTGTCGCGCTCTCTCTCTGTCGCGCTCTCTCTCTGTCGCGCTCTCTCTCTGTCGCGCTCTCTCTCTGTCGCGCTCTCTCTCTGTCGCGCTCTCTCTCTGTCGCGCTCTCTCTCTGTCGCGCTCTCTCTCTGTCGCGCTCTCTCTCTGTCGCGCTCTCTCTCTGTCGCGCTCTCTCTCTGTCGCGCTCTCTCTCTGTCGCGCTCTCTCTCTGTCGCGCTCTCTCTCTGTCGCGCTCTCTCTCTGTCGCGCTCTCTCTCTGTCGCGCTCTCTCTCTGTCGCGCTCTCTCTCTGTCGCGCTCTCTCTCTCTCTGTCGCGCTCTCTGTCGCCGCTCTCTCTGTCGCGCTCGCTCTCTCTCTGTCGCGCTCGCTCTCTCTCTGTCGCGCTCGCTCTCTCTCTGTCGCGCTCTCTCTCTGTCGCCGCTCTCTCTCTGTCGCGCTCGCTCTCTCTCTGTCGCGCTCTCTCTCTGTCGCGCTCTCTCTCTGTCGCGCTCTCTCTCTGTCGCGCTCTCTCTCTCTGTCACGCTCGCTCTCTCTCTGTCGCGCTCGCTCTCTCTCTGTCGCGCTCGCTCTCTCTCTGTCGCGCTCGCTCTCTCTCTGTCGCGCTCGCTCTCTGTCGCGCTCTCTCTCTGTCGCGCTCGCTCTCTGTCGCGCTCTCTCTCTCTGTCACGCTCGCTCTCTCTCTGTCACGCTCGCTCTCAGTCACGCGCTCTCTCTCTCAGTCACGCGCTCTCTCTCTCAGTCACGCGCTCTCTCTCTCTGTCACGCTCGCTCTCAGTCGCGCTCTCTCTCTGTCGCGCTCACTCTCTCTGTCGCGCTCTCTCTCTGTCGCACTCTCTCTCGCTCTCTGTCGCGCTCTCTCTCTGTCGCGCTCTCTCTCTTTCTCTGTTGCGCTCTCTCTGTCACGTGCTCTTTCTCTCTCTGTCGCGCTCTTTCTCTTTCTGTCACGCTCTCTCTGTCTGTCACGCGCTCTTTCTCTCTCTGTCGCACTCGCTCTCTGTCTCTGTCGCGCTCGCTCTCTCTCTGCCACGCTCGCTCTCTCTCTGTCGCGCTCTCTCTCTCTGTCGCGCTCTCTCTCTCTGCCACGCTCGCTTTCTCTCTGTCGCGCTTTCTCTCTGTCGCGCTCTCTCTCTCTGTCGCGCTCTCTCTCTCTGCCACGCTCGCTTTCTCTCTGTCGCGCTTTCTCTCTGTCGCGCTCTCTCTCTGCCGCGCTCTCTCTCTGCCGCGCTCTCTCTCTGCCGCGCTCTCTCTCTGCCGCGCTCTCTCTCTGTCGCGCTCTCTCTCTGTCGCGTTCTCTCTCTGTCGCGCTCTCTCTCTGTCGCGCTCTCTCTCTGTCGCGCTCTCTCTCTGTCGCGCTCTCTCTCTGTCGCGCTCTCTCTCTGTCGCGCTCTCTCTCTGTCGCGCTCTCTCTCTGTCGCGCACTCTCTGTCGCGCACTCTCTCTGTCGCGCACTCTCTCTGTCGCGCACTCTCTCTGTCGCGCACTCTCTCTGTCGCGCTCTCTCTCTGTCGCGCTCTCTCTCTGTCGCGCTCTCTCTCTGTCGCGCTCGCTCTCTCTCTGTCGCGCTCTCTCTCTGTCGCGCTCTCTCTCTCTGTCGCGCTCTCTCTCTGTCGCGCTCGCTCTCTCTCTGTCGCGCTCGCTCTCTCTCTGTCGCGCTCGCTCTCTCTCTGTCGCGCTCGCTCTCTCTCTGTCGCGCTCGCTCTCTCTCTGTCGCGATTTCTCTCTGTCGCGCTCTCTCTCTGTCACGCTCTCTCTCTGTCGCGCTTTCTCTCTGTCGCGCTTTCTCTCTGTCGCGCTTTCTCTCTGTCGCGCTTTCTCTCTGTCGCGCTTTCTCTCTGTCGCGCTTTCTCTCTGTCGCGCTTTCTCTCTGTCGCGCTTTCTCTCTGTCGCGTTTTCTCTCTGTCGCGTTTTCTCTCTGTCGCGCTCTCTCTCTGTCGCGCTCTCTCTCTCTCTGTCGCGCTCTCTGTCGCGCTCGCTCTCTCTCTGTCGCGCTCGCTCTCTCTCTGTCGCGCTCGCTCTCTCTCTGTCGCGCTCGCTCTCTCTCTGTCGCGCTCTCTCTCTGTCGCGCTCTCTCTCTGTCGCGCTCACTCTCTCTGTCGCACTCTCTCTCGCTCCCTGTCGCGCGCTCTCTCGCTCTCTGTCGCGCGCTCTCTCGCTCTGTCGCGCTCTCCATCGCGCTCCCTCTCGCGCTCCCTCTCGCGCTCCCTCTCGCGCTCCCTCTCGCGCTCCCTCTCGCGCTCCCTCTCGCGCTCTCTGTCGTGCGTTCTCTCGCGCTCTCTGTCGCCGCTCTCTCGCTCCCTGTCGCCGCTCTCTCGCTCTCTCTCTCTGTCGCGCTTTCTCTCTCTGTCGCGCTTTCTCTATGTCGGGCTCTCTCTCTCTCTGTCGCGCTCTCTCTCTCTCTGTCGCGCGCTCTCTCTCTCTGTCGCGCGCTCTCGCTCTCTGTCGCGCGCTCTCGCTCTCTGTCGCGCGCTCTCGCTCTCTGTCGCGCGCTCTCGCTCTCTGTCGCGCGCTCTCGCTCTCTGTCGCGCGCTCTCGCTCTCTGTCGCGCGCTCTCGCTCTCTGTCGCGCGCTCTCGCTCTCTGTCGCGCTCTCTGTCGTGCGCTCTCTCGCGCTCCCTCTCGCGCTCCCTCTCGCGCTCCCTCTCGCGCTCCCTCTCGCGCTCCCTCTCGCGCTCCCTCTCGCGCTCCCTCTCGCGCTCTCTCTCGCGCTCTCTGTCGCGCTCTCTGTCGCGCTCTCTGTCGCGCTCTCTCTCGCGCTCTCTGTCGCCGCTCTCTCTCTGTCGCGCTCGCTCTCTCTCTGTCGCGCTCTCTCTCTGTCGCGCTCTCTCTCTGTCGCGCTCTCTCTCTGTCGCCGCTCTCTCTCTGTCGCCGCTCTCTCTCTGTCGCCGCTCGCTCTCTGTCGCGCTCGCTCTCTGTCGCGCTCGCTCTCTGTCGCCGCTCTCTCTCTGTCGCGCTCGCTCTCTGTCGCTCTCGCTCTCTATCTGTCGCGCTCGCTCTCTGTCGCCGCTCTCTCTCTGTCGCGCTCGCTCTCTCTCTGTCGCGCTCTCTCTCTGTCGCGCTCTCTCTCTGTCGCGCTCTCTCTCTGTCGCGCTCTCTCTCTGTCGCGCTCGTTCTCTCTCTGTCGCGCTCGTTCTCTCTCTGTCGCGCTCGTTCTCTCTCTGTCGCGCTCGTTCTCTCTCTGTCGCGCTCGTTCTCTCTCTGTCGCGCTCGTTCTCTCTCTGTCGCGCTCTCTCTCTGTCGCGCTCGCTCTCTCTCTGTCGCGCTCTCTCTCTGTCGCGCTCTCTCTCTCTCTGTCGCGCTCTCTCTCTGTCGCGCTCTCTCTCTGTCGCGCTCTCTCTCTGTCGCGCTCTCTCTCTGTCGCGCTCTCTCTCTGTCGCGCTCTCTCTCTGTCGCGCTCTCTCTCTGTCGCGCTCTCTCTCTGTCGCGCTCTCTCTCTCTGTTGCGCTCTCTCTCTGTCGCGCTCGCTCTCTCTCTGTCGCGCTCGCTCTCTGTCGCGATTTCTCTCTGTCGCGCTCTCTCTCTGTCGCGCTCTCTCTCTGTCGCGCTCTCTCTCTGTCGCGCTCTCTCTCTGTCGCGCTCTCTCTCTGTCGCGCTCTCTCTCTGTCGCGCTCTCTCTCTGTCGCGCTCTCTCTCTGTCGCGCTCTCTCTCTGTCGCGCTTTCTCTCTGTCGCGCTTTCTCTCTGTCGCGCTTTCTCTCTGTCGCGCTTTCTCTCTGTCGCGCTCTCTCTCTGTCGCGCTCTCTCTCTGTCGCGCTCTCTCTCTGTCGCGCTCTCTCTCTGTCGCGCTCGCTCTCTCTCTGTCGCGCTCGCTCTCTCTCTGTCGCGCTCGCTCTCTCTCTGTCGCGCTCGCTCTCTGTCGCGCTCGCTCTCTCTCTGTCGCGCTCTCTCTCTGTCGCGCTCTCTCTCTGTCGCGCTCTCTCTCTGTCGCGCTCTCTCTCTGTCGCGCTCGCTCTCTGTCGCGCTCGCTCTCTGTCGCGCTCGCTCTCTGTCGCGCTCGCTCTCTGTCGCGCTCGCTCTCTGTCGCGCTCGCTCTCTGTCGCGCTCGCTCTCTGTCGCGCTCGCTCTCTGTCGCGCTCGCTCTCTGTCGCGCTCGCTCTCTGTCGCGCTCGCTCTCTCTCTGTCGCGCTCTCTCTCTGTCGCGCTCTCTCTCTGTCGCGCTCGTTCTCTCTCTGTCGCGCTCGTTCTCTCTCTGTCGCGCACGTTCTCTCTCTGTCGCGCTCGTTCTCTCTCTGTCGCGCTCGTTCTCTCTCTGTCGCGCTCGTTCTCTCTCTCTGTCGCGCTCTCTCTCTCTCTGTCGCGCTCGCTCTCTCTCTGTCGCGCTCGCTCTCTCTCTGTCGCGCTCGCTCTCTCTCTGTCGCGCGCTCTCTCTCTCTGTCGCGCGCTCTCTCTCTCTGTCGCGCTCTCTCTCTCTCTGTCGCGCACTCTCTCTCTCTCTCTCTGTCGCGCGCTGTCTCTCTCTGTCGCGCTCTCTCTCTCTCTGTCGCGCTCTCTCTCTCTCACTGTCGCGCTCGCTCTCTCTCTGTCGCGCTCGCTCTCTCTCTGTCGCGCTCGCTCTCTCTCTGTCGCGCTCGCTCTCTCTGTCGCGCTCGCTCTCTCTCTGTCGCGCTCGCTCTCTCTCTGTCGCGCTCGCTCTCTCTCTGTCGCGCTCGCTCTCTCTCTGTCGCGCTCGCTCTCTCTCTGTCGCGCTCTCTCTGTCTCTGTCGCGCTCTCTCTGTCGCGCTCGCTCTCTGTCGTGCTCTCTCTCTCTCTCTGTCGCGCTCACTCTCTCTGTCGCACTCTCTCTCGCTCTCTCTCGCGCTCTCTCTCTCTGTCGCGCTCTCTCTCTCTGTCGCGCTCTCTCTCTCTGTCGCGCTCTCTCTCTCTCTGTCGCTCTCGCTCTCTCTCTGTCACGCTCGCTCTCTGTCGCGCTCTCTCTCTGTCGCTCTCGCTCTCTCTCTGTCGCGCTCGCTCTCTCTCTGTCGCGCTCGCTCACTCTCTGTCGCGTTCTCTCTCTGTCGCGTTCTCTCTCTGTCGCGTTCTCTCTCTGTCGCTCTCTCTCTCTCTGTCGCGCTCGCTCTCTGTCGCGCTCGCTCTCTCTCTGTCGCACTCTCTCTCTGTCGCGCTCTCTCTCTGTCACACGCTCTCTCTGTCGCGCTCTCTCTCTGTCGCGCTCTCTCTCTCTCTGTCGCGCTCTCTCTCTGTCGCGCTCTCTCTCTGTCACACGCTCTCTCTCTCTGTCGCGCTCTCTCTCTGTCACACGCTCTCTCTCTCTGTCGCGCTCTCTCTCTCTGTCGCGCTCGCTCTCTCTCTGTCGCGCTCTCTCTCTCTGTCACGCTCGCTCTCTCTCTGTCACGCACGCTCTCAGTCACGCTCTCTCTCTGTCACACGCTCTCTCTGTCACGCACGCTCGCTCTCAGTCACGCTCTCTCTCTGTCACACGCTCTCTCTCTCTGTCACACGCTCTCTCTCTCTGTCACGCTCGCTCTCTCTCTGTCGCGCTCTCTCTCTGTCGCGCTCTCTCTCTGTCGCGCTCTCTCTCTGTCGCTCTCTCTCTCTGTCGCTCTCTCTCTCTGTCGCTCTCTCTCTCTGTCGCTCTCTCTCTGTCGCTCTCTCTCTCTGTCGCTCTCTCTCTCTGTCGCTCTCTCTCTCTGTCGCTCTCTCTCTCTGTCGCGCTCTCTCTCTGTCGCGCTCTCTCTCTGTCGCGCTCTCTCTCTGTCGCGCTCTCTCTCTGTCGCGCTCTCTCTCTCTGTCGCGCTCTCTCTCTCTGTCGCGCTCTCGCTCTCTGTCGCGCTCTCGCTCTCTGTCGCGCTCTCTCTCTCTGTCGCGCTCTCTCTCTGTCGCGCTCTCTCTCTGTCACACGCTCTCTCTCTCTGTCGCGCTCTCTCTCTCTGTCACGCTCGCTCTCTCTCTGTCACGCTCGCTCTCAGTCACGCTCTCTCTCTCTGTCACGCTCGCTCTCTCTGTCACGCTCGCTCTCAGTCGCGCTCTCTCTCTCTGTCGCACTCGCTCTCTGTCGCGCTCTCTCTCTCTGTCGCGCTCTCTCTCTGTCACGCTCGCTCTCAGTCACGCTCTCTCTCTCTGTCGCGCTCGCTCTCTGTCGCGCTCGCTCTCTGTCGCGCTCTCTCTCTGTCGCGCTCTCTCTCTGTCGCGCACTCTCTCTGTCGCGCACTCTCTCTGTCGCGCTCTCTCTCTGTCGCGCTCTCTCTCTGTCGCGCTCTCTCTCTGTCGCGCTCTCTCTCTGTCGCGCTCGCTCTCTGTCGCGCTCGCTCTCTGTCGCGCTCGCTCTCTGTCGCGCTTGCTCTCTGTCGCGCTCTCTCTCTCTCTGTCGCGCTCTCTCTCTCTCTGTCGCGCTCTCTCGCTCTCTGTCGCGCTCTCTCTCGCTCTCTGTCGCGCTCTCTCTCTCTCTGTCGCGCTCTCTCTCTCTCTGTCGCGCTCGCTCTCTCTCTGTCGCGCTCTCTCTCTGTTGCACTCTCTCTCTCTCTCTGTCGCGCTCGCTCTCTCTCTGTCGCGCTCTCTCTCTGTCGCACTCTCTCTCGCTCTCTGTCGCGCTCTCTCTCTCTCTGTCGCGCTCTCTCTCTCTCTGTCGCGCTCTCTCTCTCTCTGTCGCGCTCTCTCTCTCTCTGTCGCGCTGTCTCTCTCTCTGTCGCGCTCTCTCTCTGTCGCGCTCGCTCTCTGTCGCGCTCTCTCTCTCTCTGTCGCGCTCGCTCTCTGTCGCGCTCTCTCTCTCTCTGTCGCGCTCTCTCTCTCTCTGTCGCACTCTCTCTCGCTCTCTGTCGCGCTCTCTCTCTCTCTGTCGCACTCTCTCTCGCTCTCTGTCGCGCTCTCTCTCTCTCTGTCGCACTCTCTCTCTCTCTCTGTCGCGCTCTCTCTCTCTCTGTCGCGCTCTCTCTCTCTCTGTCACGCTCGCTCTCTCTCTGTCGCGCTCTCTCTCTGTCGCGCTCTCTCTCTGTCGTGCTCTCTCTCTCTCTCGCGCTCTCTCTCTGTCGCGCTCTCTGTCTGTCGCGCTCTCTGTCTGTCGCGCTCTCTCTCTGTCGCGCTCTCTCTCTGTCGCGCTCTCTCTCTGTCGCGCTCTCTCTCTGTCGCGCTCTCTCTCTGTCGCGCTCTCTCTCTGTCGCGCTCTCTCTCTGTCGCGCTCTCTCTCTGTCGCGCTCTCTCTCTGTCGCGCTCTCTCTCTGTCGCGCTCTCTCTCTGTCGCGCTCTCTCTCTGTCGCGCTCTCTCTCTGTCGCGCTCTCTCTCTGTCGCGCTCTCTCTCTGTCGCGCTCTCTCTCTGTCGCGCTCTCTCTCTGTCGCGCTCTCTCTCTGTCGCGCGCGCTCTCTGTCGCGCGCGCTCTCTGTCGCGCGCGCTCTCTGTCGCGCGCGCTCTCTGTCGCGCGCGCTCTCTCTCTGTCACGCTCGCTCTCAGTCGTGCTCTCTCTCTGTCGCACTCTCTCTCGCTCTCTGTCGTGCTCTCTCTCTCTCTGTCGCGCGCTCTCTCTCTCTGTCGTGCTCTCTCTCTCTCTGTCGCGCGCTCTCTCTCTCTCTCTGTCGCGCGCTGTCTCTCTCTGTCGTGCTCTCTCTCTCTCTGTCGCGCTCGCTCTCTCTCTGTCGCGCTCTCGCTCTCTCTCAGTCGCGCTCGCTCTCAGTCGCGCTCGCTCTCTGTCGCACTCTCTCTTGCTCTCTGTCGCGCTCTCTCTCTCTCTGTCGCGCTCTCTCTCGCTCTCTGTCGCGCTCTCTCTCTGTCGCGCTCTCTCTCTCTCTGTCGCTCTCGCTCTCTGTCGCTCTCGCTCGCTCTCTGTCGCGCTCTCTCTCTGTCGCTCTCGCTCTCTCTCTGTCACGCTCGCTCTCAGTCGCGCTCTCTCTCTGTCGCGCTCACTCTCTCTGTCGCACTCTCTCTCGCTCTCTGTCGCGCTCTCTCTCTCTCTGTCGCGCTCTCTCTCTCTGTCGCGCTCTCTCTCGCTCTCTGTCGCGCTCTCTCTCTGTCGCGCTCTCTCTCTCTCTGTCGCTCTCGCTCTCTCTCTGTCGCTCTCGCTCGCTCTCTGTCGCGCTCTCTGTCGCTCTCGCTCTCTCTCTGTCGCGCTCTCTCTCTGTCGCACTCTCTCTCTGTCGCGCTCTCTCTCTGTCGCGCTCTCTCTCTGTCGCGCTCTCTCTCTGTCGCGCTCTCTCTCTGTCGCGCTCTCTCTCTGTCGCGCTCTCTCTCTGTCGCGCTCTCTCTCTGTCGCGCTCTCTCTCTGTCGCGCTCTCTCTCTGTCGCGCTCTCTCTCTCTCGCGCTCTCTCTCTGTCGCGCTCTCTCTCTGTCGCGCTCTCTCTCTCTCTCGCGCTCTCTCTCTGTCGCGCTCTCTCTCTCTCTGTCGCGCTCTCTCTCTCTCTGTCGCTCTCGCTCTCTCTCTGTCGCGCTCGCTCTCTCTCTCTCGCGCTCTCTCTCTCTCTGTCGCGCTCTCTCTCTGTCGCGCTCTCTCTCTCTCTGTCGCGCTCTCTCTCTCTGTCGCTCTCGCTCTCTCTCTGTCACGCTCGCTCTCTGTCGCGCTCTCTCTCTGTCACGCTCTCTCTCTGTCGCGCTCTCTCTCTGTCGCTCTCTCTCTCTCTGTCGCTCTCTCTCTCTCTGTCGCTCTCTCTCTCTCTGTCGCTCTCTCTCTCTCTGTCGCGCTCTCTCTCTGTCGCGCTCTCTCTCTGTCGCGCTCGCTCTCTCTCTGTCGCGCTCTCTCTCTGTCGCGCTCTCTCTCTGTCGTGCTCTCTCTCTGTCACACGCTCTCTCTCTCTGTCGCGCTTTCTCTCTGTCACACGCTCTCTCTCTCTGTCGCGCTCTCTCTCTCTGTCGCGCTCTCTCTCTCTGTCACGCTCGCTCTCTCTCTGTCGCGCTCGCTCTCTCTCTGTCACGCTCGCTCTCTCTCTGTCACGCTCGCTCTCAGTCACGCTCTCTCTCTGTCACACGCTCTCTCTCTCAGTCGCGCTCTCTCTCTCTGTCACGCTCGCTCTCAGTCGCGCTCTCTCTCGCTCTCAGTCGCGCTCTCTCTCGCTCTCTGTCGCGCTCGCTCTCTCTCTGTCGCGCGCTCTCTCTCTCTGTCGTGCTCTCTCTCTCTCTGTCGCGCGCTCTCTCTCTCTCTCTGTCGCGCGCTGTCTCTCTCTGTCGTGCTCTCTCTCTCTCTGTCGTGCTCTCTCTCTCTCTGTCGCGCGCTCTCTCTGTCGCGCTCTCTCTCTGTCGCGCTCTCTCTCTCTCTCTCTGTCGCGCTCGCTCTCTCTCTGTCGCGCTCTCTCTCGCTCTCTGTCGCGCTCTCTCTCTGTCGCGCTCTCTCTCTCTCTGTCGCGCTCTCTCTCTCTCTGTCGCTCTCGCTCGCTCTCTGTCGCGCTCTCTCTCTGTCGCTCTCGCTCTCTCTCTGTCGCGCTCTCTCTCTGTCGCGCTCTCTCTCTGTCGCGCTCTCTCTCTCTCTGTCGCGCTCTCTCTGTGTCGCGCTCTCTCTCTGTCGCGCTCTCTCTCTCTGTCGCGCTCTCTCTCTCTCTCGCGCTCTCTTTCTCTGTCGCGCGCTCTCTCTGTCGCGCTCTCTCTCTGTCGCGCTCTCTCTCTGTCGCGCTCTCTCTCTGTCGCGCTCTCTTTCTGTCGCGCTCTCTCTCTGTCGTGCTCTCTCTCTCTCTCGCTCTCTCTCTCTCTGTCGCTCTCTCTCTCTGTCGCGCTCTCTCTCTGTCGCGCTCTCTCTCTGTCGCGCTCTCTCTCTGTCGCGCTCTCTCTCTGTCGCGCTCTCTCTCTGTCGCGCTCTCTCTCTGTCGCGCTCTCTCTCTGTCGCGCTCTCTCTCTGTCGCGCTCTCTCTCTGTCGCGCTCTCTCTCTGTCGCGCTCTCTCTCTCTCTCGCGCTCTCTCTCTCTGTCGCGCTCTCTCTCTCTGTCGCACTCTCTCTCTCTCTGTCGCTCTCGCTCTCTCTCTGTCACGCTCGCTCTCAGTCGCGCTCTCTCTCTGTCGCGCTCACTCTCTCTGTCGCACTCTCTCTCGCTCTCTCTCTCTCTGTCGCGCTCTCTCTCGCTCTCTGTCGCGCTCTCTCTCGCTCTCTGTCGCGCTCTCTCTCTGTCGCGCTCTCTCTCTGTCGCGCTCTCTCTCTCTGTCGCTCTCGCTCTCTCTCTCTCTCTCTGTCGCTCTCGCTCTCTCTCTGTCGCTCTCGCTCGCTCTCTGTCGCACGCTCTCTCTGTCGCTCTCGCTCTCTCTCTGTCGCGCTCTCTCTCTGTCGCGCTCTCTCTCTGTCGCGCTCTCTCTCTGTCGCGCTCTCTCTCTGTCGCGCTCTCTCTCTGTCGCGCTCTCTCTCTGTCGCGCTCTCTCTCTGTCGCGCTCTCTCTCTGTCGCGCTCTCTCTCTGTCGCGCTCTCTCTCTGTCGCGCTCTCTCTCTCTCGCGCTCTCTCTCTCTCTCGCGCTCTCTCTGTCGCGCTCTCTCTCTCTGTCGCGCTCTCTCTCTCTCTGTCGCTCTCGCTCTCTCTCTCTCGCGCTCGCTCTCTCTCTCTCGTGCTCGCTCTCTCTCTGTCGCGCTCTCTCTCTCTGTCGCGCTCTCTCTCTCTGTTGCGCTCTCTCTCTCTCTGTCGCTCTCGCTCTCTCTCTGTCACGCTCGCTCTCTGTCGCGCTCTCTCTCTGTCGCTCTCGCTCTCTCTCTGTCGCGCTCGCTCTCTCTCTGTCGCGCTCTCTCTCTGTCACGCTCTCTCTCTGTCGCGCTCTCTCTCTGTCGCTCTCTCTCTCTCTGTCGCTCTCTCTCTCTCTGTCGCGCTCTCTCTCTGTCACGCTCGCTATCTGTCGCGCTTGCTCTCTCTCTGTCACACGCTCTCTCTCTCTGTCGCGCTCTCTCTCTGTCACACGCTCTCTCTCTCTGTCGCGCTCTCTCTCTCTGTCATGCTCGCTCTCTCTCTGTCGCGCTCGCTCTCTCTCTGTCACGCTCGCTCTCAGTCACGCTCTCTCTCTGTCACACGCTCTCTCTCTCAGTCGCGCTCTCTCTCTCTGTCACGCTCGCTCTCAGTCGCGCTCTCTCTCGCTCTCTGTCGCGCTCTCTCTCTCTCTCTGTCGCGCTCTCTCTCTCTCTCTGTCGCGCGCTCTCTCTCTCTGTCGTGCTCTCTCTCTCTCTGTCGCGCGCTCTCTCTCTCTCTCTGTCGCGCGCTGTCTCTCTCTGTCGTGCTCTCTCTCTCTCTCTGTCGTGCTCTCTCTCTCTCTCTGTCGTGCTCTCTCTCTCTCTGTCGCGCTCGCTCTCTCTCTGTCGCGCTCTCTCTCTCTGTCGCGCGCTCTCTCTCTCTGTCGTGCTCTCTCGCTCTCTGTCGCGCTCTCTCTCTCTGTCGCGCTCTCTCTCTCTCTCTCTGTCGCGCTCGCTCTCTCTCTGTCACGCTCTCTCTGTCGCGCTCTCTCTGTCGCGCTCTCTCTGTCGCGCTCTCTCTGTCGCGCTCTCTCTGTCGCGCTCTCTCTGTCGCGCTCTCTCTGTCGCGCTCTCTCTGTCGCGCTCTCTCTCTGTCGCGCTCGCTCTCTCTCTGTCACGCTCGCTCTCAGTCGCGCTCTCTCTCTGTCGCGCTCACTCTCTCTGTCGCACTCTCTCTCGCTCTCTGTCGCGCTCTCTCTCTCTCTCGCTCTCTGTCGCGCTCTCTCTCGCTCTCTGTCGCGCTCTCTCTCTGTCGCGCTCTCTCTCTCTCTGTCGCTCTCTCTCTGTCGCTCTCGCTCGCTCTCTGTCGCGCTCTCTCTCTGTCGCTCTCGCTCTCTGTCGCGCTCTCTCTCTGTCGCGCTCTCTCTCTGTCGCGCTCTCTCTCTGTCGCGCTCTCTCTCTGTCGCGCTCTCTCTCTGTCGCGCTCTCTCTCTGTCGCGCTCTCTCTCTGTCGCGCTCTCTCTCTGTCGCGCGCTCTCTCTGTCGCGCTCTCTCTCTGTCGCGCTCTCCCTCTCTCTCGCGCTCTCTCTCTCTCGCTCGCTCTCTCTCTCTCTCTCTGTCGCTCTCGCTCTCTCTCTGTCGCTCTCGCTCGCTCTCTGTCGCGCTCTCTCTCTGTCGCTCTCGCTCTCTCTCTGTCGCACTCTCTCTCTGTCGCGCTCTCTCTCTGTCGCGCTCTCTCTCTGTCGCGCTCTCTCTCTGTCGCGCTCTCTCTCTGTCGCGCTCTCTCTCTGTCGCGCTCTCTCTCTGTCGCGCTCTCTCTCTGTCGCGCTCTCTCTCTGTCGCGCTCTCTCTCTGTCGCGCTCTCTCTCTGTCGCGCTCTCTCTCTGTCGCGCTCTCTCTCTCTGTCGCTCTCTCTCTCTGTCGCTCTCGCTCTCTGTCGCTCTCTCTGTCGCTCTCTCTCTCTGTCGCTCTCTCTCTCTGTCGCGCTCTCTCTCTGTCGCGCTCTCTCTCTGTCGCGCTCTCTCTCTGTCGCGCTCTCTCTCTGTCGCGCTCTCTCTCTGTCGCGCTCTCTCTCTGTCGCGCTCTCTCTCTGTCGCGCTCTCTCTCTGTCGCGCTCTCTCTCTGTCGCGCTCTCTCTCTGTCGCGCTCTCTCTCTGTCGCGCTCTCTCTCTGTCGCGCTCTCTCTCTGTCGCGCTCTCTCTCTGTCGCGCTCTCTCTCTGTCGCGCTCTTTCTCTGTCGCGCTCTCTCTCTCTCTGTCGCGCTCTCTCTCTCTCTGTCGCGCTCTCTCTCTCTCTCTCGCTCTCTCTCTCTCTCTCTGTCGCGCTCTCTCTCTCTCTCTCTGTCGCGCTCGCTCTCTCTCTGTCGCTCTCTCTCTGTCGCTCTCTCTCTGTCGCGCTCTCTCTGTCGCGCTCTCTCTGTCGCGCTCTCTCTGTCGCGCTCTCTCTGTCGCGCTCTCTCTGTCGCGCTCTCTCTGTCGCGCTCTCTCTGTCGCGCTCTCTCTGTCGCGCTCTCTCTGTCGCGCTCTCTCTGTCGCGCTCTCTCTGTCGCGCTCTCTCTGTCGCGCTCTCTCTGTCGCGCTCTCTCTGTCGCGCTCTCTCTGTCGCGCTCTCTCTCTGTCGCGCTCGCTCTCTCTCTGTCACGCTCGCTCTCAGTCGCGCTCTCTCTCTGTCGCGCTCACTCTCTCTGTCGCACTCTCTCTCGCTCTCTGTCGCGCTCTCTCTCTCTCTGTCGCGCTCTCTCTCTGTCGCGCTCTCTCTCTGTCGCGCTCTCTCTCTGTCGCGCTCTCTCTCTGTCGCTCTCTCTCTGTCGCTCTCTCTCTCTGTCGCTCTCTCTCTCTGTCGCTCTCTCTCTCTGTCGCGCTCTCTCTCTCTGTCGCGCTCTCTCTCTGTCGCGCTCTCTCTCTGTCGCGCTCTCTCTCTGTCGCGCTCTCTCTCTGTCGCGCTCTCTCTCTGTCGCGCTCTCTCTCTGTCGCGCTCTCTCTCTGTCGCGCTCTCTGTCGCGCTTTCTCTCTGTCGCGCTCTCTCTCTGTCGCGCTCTCTCTCTGTCGCGCTCTCTCTGTCGCGCTCTCTCTCTGTCGCGCTCTCTCTCTGTCGCGCTCTCTCTCTGTCGCGCTCTCTCTCTGTCGCGCTCTCTCTCTGTCGCGCTCTCTCTCTGTCGCGCTCTCTCTCTGTCGCGCTCTCTCTCTGTCGCGCTCTCTCTCTGTCGCGCTCTCTCTCTGTCGCGCTCTCTCTCTGTCGCGCTCTCTCTCTGTCGCGCTCCCTCTCTGTCGCGCTCCCTCTCTGTCGCGCTCTCTCTCTCTCTGTCGCGCTCTCTCTCTGTCGCGCTCTCTCTCTGTCGCGCTCTCTCTCTCTCTCGCGCTCTCTCTCTCTCGCGCTCTCTCTCTCTCGCGCTCTCTCTCTGTCGCGCTCTCTCTCTCTCTCTCGCTCTCGCTCTCTCTCTGTCGCGCTCGCTCTCTCTCTCTCTGCGCTCTCTCTCTCTGTCGCGCTCTCTCTCTCTGTCGCGCTCTCTCTCTCTCTGTCGCTCTCGCTCTCTCTCTGTCGCGCTCCCTCTCTGTCGCGCTCTCTCTCTCTCTGTCGCGCTCTCTCTCTGTCGCGCTCTCTCTCTGTCGCGCTCTCTCTCTCTCTCGCGCTCTCTCTCTCTCGCGCTCTCTCTCTCTCGCGCTCTCTCTCTGTCGCGCTCTCTCTCTCTCTCTCGCTCTCGCTCTCTCTCTGTCGCGCTCGCTCTCTCTCTCTCGCGCTCTCTCTCTCTGTCGCGCTCTCTCTCTCTGTCGCGCTCTCTCTCTCTCTGTCGCGCACTCTCTCTCTCTCTCTCTGTCGCGCGCTGTCTCTCTCTGTCGTGCTCTCTCTCTCTCTGTCGCGCTCTCTCTCTCTCACTGTCGCGCTCGCTCTCTCTCTGTCGCGCTCGCTCTCTCTCTGTCGCGCTCGCTCTCTCTCTGTCGCGCTCGCTCTCTCTGTCGCGCTCGCTCTCTCTCTGTCGCGCTCGCTCTCTCTCTGTCGCGCTCGCTCTCTCTCTGTCGCGCTCGCTCTCTCTCTGTCGCGCTCGCTCTCTCTCTGTCGCGCTCTCTCTGTCTCTGTCGCGCTCTCTCTGTCGCGCTCGCTCTCTGTCGTGCTCTCTCTCTCTCTCTGTCGCGCTCACTCTCTCTGTCGCACTCTCTCTCGCTCTCTCTCGCGCTCTCTCTCTCTGTCGCGCTCTCTCTCTCTGTCGCGCTCTCTCTCTCTGTCGCGCTCTCTCTCTGTCGCGCTCTCTCTCTGTCGCGCTCTCTCTCTGTCGCGCTCTCTCTCTGTCGCGCTCTCTCTCTCTGTCGCTCTCTCTCTCTGTCGCTCTCGCTCTCTGTCGCTCTCTCTGTCGCTCTCTCTCTCTGTCGCTCTCTCTCTCTGTCGCGCTCTCTCTCTGTCGCGCTCTCTCTCTGTCGCGCTCTCTCTCTGTCGCGCTCTCTCTCTGTCGCGCTCTCTCTCTGTCGCGCTCTCTCTCTGTCGCGCTCTCTCTCTGTCGCGCTCTCTCTCTGTCGCGCTCTCTCTCTGTCGCGCTCTCTCTCTGTCGCGCTCTCTCTCTGTCGCGCTCTCTCTCTGTCGCGCTCTCTCTCTGTCGCGCTCTCTCTCTGTCGCGCTCTCTCTCTGTCGCGCTCTCTCTCTGTCGCGCTCTTTCTCTGTCGCGCTCTCTCTCTGTCGCGCTCTCTCTCTCTCTGTCGCGCTCTCTCTCTCTCTCTCGCTCTCTCTCTCTCTCTCTGTCGCGCTCTCTCTCTCTCTCTCTGTCGCGCTCGCTCTCTCTCTGTCGCTCTCTCTCTGTCGCTCTCTCTCTGTCGCGCTCTCTCTGTCGCGCTCTCTCTGTCGCGCTCTCTCTGTCGCGCTCTCTCTGTCGCGCTCTCTCTGTCGCGCTCTCTCTGTCGCGCTCTCTCTGTCGCGCTCTCTCTGTCGCGCTCTCTCTGTCGCGCTCTCTCTGTCGCGCTCTCTCTGTCGCGCTCTCTCTGTCGCGCTCTCTCTGTCGCGCTCTCTCTGTCGCGCTCTCTCTCTGTCGCGCTCGCTCTCTCTCTGTCACGCTCGCTCTCAGTCGCGCTCTCTCTCTGTCGCGCTCACTCTCTCTGTCGCACTCTCTCTCGCTCTCTGTCGCGCTCTCTCTCTCTCTGTCGCGCTCTCTCTCTGTCGCGCTCTCTCTCTGTCGCGCTCTCTCTCTGTCGCGCTCTCTCTCTGTCGCTCTCTCTCTGTCGCTCTCTCTCTCTGTCGCTCTCTCTCTCTGTCGCTCTCTCTCTCTGTCGCGCTCTCTCTCTCTGTCGCGCTCTCTCTCTGTCGCGCTCTCTCTCTGTCGCGCTCTCTCTCTGTCGCGCTCTCTCTCTGTCGCGCTCTCTCTCTGTCGCGCTCTCTGTCGCGCTTTCTCTCTGTCGCGCTCTCTCTCTGTCGCGCTCTCTCTCTGTCGCGCTCTCTCTGTCGCGCTCTCTCTCTGTCGCGCTCTCTCTCTGTCGCGCTCTCTCTCTGTCGCGCTCTCTCTCTGTCGCGCTCTCTCTCTGTCGCGCTCTCTCTCTGTCGCGCTCTCTCTCTGTCGCGCTCTCTCTCTGTCGCGCTCCCTCTCTGTCGCGCTCCCTCTCTGTCGCGCTCTCTCTCTCTCTGTCGCGCTCTCTCTCTGTCGCGCTCTCTCTCTGTCGCGCTCTCTCTCTCTCTCGCGCTCTCTCTCTCTCGCGCTCTCTCTCTCTCGCGCTCTCTCTCTGTCGCGCTCTCTCTCTCTCTCTCGCTCTCGCTCTCTCTCTGTCGCGCTCGCTCTCTCTCTCTCGCGCTCTCTCTCTCTGTCGCGCTCTCTCTCTCTGTCGCGCTCTCTCTCTCTCTGTCGCTCTCGCTCTCTCTCTGTCGCGCTCCCTCTCTGTCGCGCTCTCTCTCTCTCTGTCGCGCTCTCTCTCTGTCGCGCTCTCTCTCTGTCGCGCTCTCTCTCTCTCTCGCGCTCTCTCTCTCTCGCGCTCTCTCTCTCTCGCGCTCTCTCTCTGTCGCGCTCTCTCTCTCTCTCTCGCTCTCGCTCTCTCTCTGTCGCGCTCGCTCTCTCTCTCTCGCGCTCTCTCTCTCTGTCGCGCTCTCTCTCTCTGTCGCGCTCTCTCTCTCTCTGTCGCGCACTCTCTCTCTCTCTCTCTGTCGCGCGCTGTCTCTCTCTGTCGTGCTCTCTCTCTCTCTGTCGCGCTCTCTCTCTCTCACTGTCGCGCTCGCTCTCTCTCTGTCGCGCTCGCTCTCTCTCTGTCGCGCTCGCTCTCTCTCTGTCGCGCTCGCTCTCTCTGTCGCGCTCGCTCTCTCTCTGTCGCGCTCGCTCTCTCTCTGTCGCGCTCGCTCTCTCTCTGTCGCGCTCGCTCTCTCTCTGTCGCGCTCGCTCTCTCTCTGTCGCGCTCTCTCTGTCTCTGTCGCGCTCTCTCTGTCGCGCTCGCTCTCTGTCGTGCTCTCTCTCTCTCTCTGTCGCGCTCACTCTCTCTGTCGCACTCTCTCTCGCTCTCTCTCGCGCTCTCTCTCTCTGTCGCGCTCTCTCTCTCTGTCGCGCTCTCTCTCTCTGTCGCGCTCTCTCTCTCTCTGTCGCTCTCGCTCTCTCTCTGTCACGCTCGCTCTCTGTCGCGCTCTCTCTCTGTCGCTCTCGCTCTCTCTCTGTCGCGCTCGCTCTCTCTCTGTCGCGCTCGCTCACTCTCTGTCGCGTTCTCTCTCTGTCGCGTTCTCTCTCTGTCGCGTTCTCTCTCTGTCGCTCTCTCTCTCTCTGTCGCGCTCGCTCTCTGTCGCGCTCGCTCTCTCTCTGTCGCACTCTCTCTCTGTCGCGCTCTCTCTCTGTCACACGCTCTCTCTGTCGCGCTCTCTCTCTGTCGCGCTCTCTCTCTGTCGCGCTCTCTCTCTGTCGCGCTCTCTCTCTGTCACACGCTCTCTCTCTCTGTCGCGCTCTCTCTCTGTCACACGCTCTCTCTCTCTGTCGCGCTCTCTCTCTCTGTCGCGCTCGCTCTCTCTCTGTCGCGCTCTCTCTCTCTGTCACGCTCGCTCTCTCTCTGTCACGCACGCTCTCAGTCACGCTCTCTCTCTGTCACACGCTCTCTCTGTCACGCACGCTCGCTCTCAGTCACGCTCTCTCTCTGTCACACGCTCTCTCTCTCTGTCACACGCTCTCTCTCTCTGTCACACGCTCTCTCTCTCTCTGTCGCGCTCTCTCTCTGTCGCGCTCTCTCTCTGTCGCGCTCTCTCTCTGTCGCTCTCTCTCTCTGTCGCTCTCTCTCTCTGTCGCTCTCTCTCTCTGTCGCTCTCTCTCTGTCGCTCTCTCTCTCTGTCGCTCTCTCTCTCTGTCGCTCTCTCTCTCTGTCGCTCTCTCTCTCTGTCGCGCTCTCTCTCTGTCGCGCTCTCTCTCTGTCGCGCTCTCTCTCTGTCGCGCTCTCTCTCTGTCGCGCTCTCTCTCTGTCGCGCTCTCTCTCTCTGTCGCGCTCTCTCTCTCTGTCGCGCTCTCGCTCTCTGTCGCGCTCTCGCTCTCTGTCGCGCTCTCTCTCTCTGTCGCGCTCTCTCTCTGTCGCGCTCTCTCTCTGTCACACGCTCTCTCTCTCTGTCGCGCTCTCTCTCTCTGTCACGCTCGCTCTCTCTCTGTCACGCTCGCTCTCAGTCACGCTCTCTCTCTCTGTCACGCTCGCTCTCTCTGTCACGCTCGCTCTCAGTCGCGCTCTCTCTCTCTGTCGCACTCGCTCTCTGTCGCGCTCTCTCTCTCTGTCGCGCTCTCTCTCTGTCACGCTCGCTCTCAGTCACGCTCTCTCTCTCTGTCGCGCTCGCTCTCTGTCGCGCTCGCTCTCTGTCGCGCTCTCTCTCTGTCGCGCTCTCTCTCTGTCGCGCACTCTCTCTGTCGCGCACTCTCTCTGTCGCGCTCTCTCTCTGTCGCGCTCTCTCTCTGTCGCGCTCTCTCTCTGTCGCGCTCTCTCTCTGTCGCGCTCTCTCTCTGTCGCGCTCTCTGTCGCGCTTTCTCTCTGTCGCGCTCTCTCTCTGTCGCGCTCTCTCTCTGTCGCGCTCTCTCTGTCGCGCTCTCTCTCTGTCGCGCTCTCTCTCTGTCGCGCTCTCTCTCTGTCGCGCTCTCTCTCTGTCGCGCTCTCTCTCTGTCGCGCTCTCTCTCTGTCGCGCTCTCTCTCTGTCGCGCTCCCTCTCTGTCGCGCTCCCTCTCTGTCGCGCTCTCTCTCTCTCTGTCGCGCTCTCTCTCTGTCGCGCTCTCTCTCTCTCTCGCGCTCTCTCTCTCTCGCGCTCTCTCTCTCTCGCGCTCTCTCTCTGTCGCGCTCTCTCTCTCTCTCTCGCTCTCGCTCTCTCTCTGTCGCGCTCGCTCTCTCTCTCTCGCGCTCTCTCTCTCTGTCGCGCTCTCTCTCTCTGTCGCGCTCTCTCTCTCTGTCGCGCTCTCTCTCTGTCGCGCTCTCTCTCTGTCGCGCTCTCTCTCTGTCGCGCTCTCTCTCTGTCGCGCTCTCTCTCTGTCGCGCTCTCTCTCTGTCGCGCTCTCTCTCTGTCGCGCTTTCTCTCTGTCGCGCTCTCTCTCTGTCGCGCTCTCTCTCTGTCGCGCTCTCTCTGTCGCGCTCTCTCTCTGTCGCGCTCTCTCTCTGTCGCGCTCTCTCTCTGTCGCGCTCTCTCTCTGTCGCGCTCTCTCTCTGTCGCGCTCTCTCTCTGTCGCGCTCTCTCTCTGTCGCGCTCTCTCTCTGTCGCGCTCCCTCTCTGTCGCGCTCCCTCTCTGTCGCGCTCTCTCTCTCTCTGTCGCGCTCTCTCTCTGTCGCGCTCTCTCTCTGTCGCGCTCTCTCTCTCTCTCGCGCTCTCTCTCTCTCGCGCTCTCTCTCTCTCGCGCTCTCTCTCTGTCGCGCTCTCTCTCTCTCTCTCGCTCTCGCTCTCTCTCTGTCGCGCTCGCTCTCTCTCTCTCGCGCTCTCTCTCTCTGTCGCGCTCTCTCTCTCTGTCGCGCTCTCTCTCTCTCTGTCGCTCTCGCTCTCTCTCTGTCGCGCTCCCTCTCTGTCGCGCTCTCTCTCTCTCTGTCGCGCTCTCTCTCTGTCGCGCTCTCTCTCTGTCGCGCTCTCTCTCTCTCTCGCGCTCTCTCTCTCTCGCGCTCTCTCTCTCTCGCGCTCTCTCTCTGTCGCGCTCTCTCTCTCTCTCTCGCTCTCGCTCTCTCTCTGTCGCGCTCTCTCTCTGTCGCGCTCTCTCTCTGTCGCGCTCTCTCTCTGTCGCGCTCTCTCTCTGTCGCGCTCTCTCTCTGTCGCGCTCTCTCTCTGTCGCGCTCTCTCTCTGTCGCGCTCCCTCTCTGTCGCGCTCCCTCTCTGTCGCGCTCTCTCTCTCTCTGTCGCGCTCTCTCTCTGTCGCGCTCTCTCTCTGTCGCGCTCTCTCTCTCTCTCGCGCTCTCTCTCTCTCGCGCTCTCTCTCTCTCGCGCTCTCTCTCTGTCGCGCTCTCTCTCTCTCTCTCGCTCTCGCTCTCTCTCTGTCGCGCTCGCTCTCTCTCTCTCGCGCTCTCTCTCTCTGTCGCGCTCTCTCTCTCTGTCGCGCTCTCTCTCTCTCTGTCGCTCTCGCTCTCTCTCTGTCGCGCTCCCTCTCTGTCGCGCTCTCTCTCTCTCTGTCGCGCTCTCTCTCTGTCGCGCTCTCTCTCTGTCGCGCTCTCTCTCTCTCTCGCGCTCTCTCTCTCTCGCGCTCTCTCTCTCTCGCGCTCTCTCTCTGTCGCGCTCTCTCTCTCTCTCTCGCTCTCGCTCTCTCTCTGTCGCGCTCGCTCTCTCTCTCTCGCGCTCTCTCTCTCTGTCGCGCTCTCTCTCTCTGTCGCGCTCTCTCTCTCTCTGTCGCGCACTCTCTCTCTCTCTCTCTGTCGCGCGCTGTCTCTCTCTGTCGTGCTCTCTCTCTCTCTGTCGCGCTCTCTCTCTCTCACTGTCGCGCTCGCTCTCTCTCTGTCGCGCTCGCTCTCTCTCTGTCGCGCTCGCTCTCTCTCTGTCGCGCTCGCTCTCTCTGTCGCGCTCGCTCTCTCTCTGTCGCGCTCGCTCTCTCTCTGTCGCGCTCGCTCTCTCTCTGTCGCGCTCGCTCTCTCTCTGTCGCGCTCGCTCTCTCTCTGTCGCGCTCGCTCTCTCTCTGTCGCGCTCTCTCTGTCTCTGTCGCGCTCTCTCTGTCGCGCTCGCTCTCTGTCGTGCTCTCTCTCTCTCTCTGTCGCGCTCACTCTCTCTGTCGCACTCTCTCTCGCTCTCTCTCGCGCTCTCTCTCTCTGTCGCGCTCTCTCTCTCTGTCGCGCTCTCTCTCTCTGTCGCGCTCTCTCTCTCTCTGTCGCTCTCGCTCTCTCTCTGTCACGCTCGCTCTCTGTCGCGCTCTCTCTCTGTCGCTCTCGCTCTCTCTCTGTCGCGCTCGCTCTCTCTCTGTCGCGCTCGCTCACTCTCTGTCGCGTTCTCTCTCTGTCGCGTTCTCTCTCTGTCGCGTTCTCTCTCTGTCGCTCTCTCTCTCTCTGTCGCGCTCGCTCTCTGTCGCGCTCGCTCTCTCTCTGTCGCACTCTCTCTCTGTCGCGCTCTCTCTCTGTCACACGCTCTCTCTGTCGCGCTCTCTCTCTGTCGCGCTCTCTCTCTGTCGCGCTCTCTCTCTCTCTGTCGCGCTCTCTCTCTGTCGCGCTCTCTCTCTGTCGCGCTCTCTCTCTGTCACACGCTCTCTCTCTCTGTCGCGCTCTCTCTCTGTCACACGCTCTCTCTCTCTGTCGCGCTCTCTCTCTCTGTCGCGCTCGCTCTCTCTCTGTCGCGCTCTCTCTCTCTGTCACGCTCGCTCTCTCTCTGTCACGCACGCTCTCAGTCACGCTCTCTCTCTGTCACACGCTCTCTCTGTCACGCACGCTCGCTCTCAGTCACGCTCTCTCTCTGTCACACGCTCTCTCTCTCTGTCACACGCTCTCTCTCTCTGTCACGCTCGCTCTCTCTCTGTCGCGCTCTCTCTCTGTCGCGCTCTCTCTCTGTCGCGCTCTCTCTCTGTCGCTCTCTCTCTCTGTCGCTCTCTCTCTCTGTCGCTCTCTCTCTCTGTCGCTCTCTCTCTGTCGCTCTCTCTCTCTGTCGCTCTCTCTCTCTGTCGCTCTCTCTCTCTGTCGCTCTCTCTCTCTGTCGCGCTCTCTCTCTGTCGCGCTCTCTCTCTGTCGCGCTCTCTCTCTGTCGCGCTCTCTCTCTGTCGCGCTCTCTCTCTCTGTCGCGCTCTCTCTCTCTGTCGCGCTCTCTCTCTGTCGCGCTCTCTCTCTGTCGCGCTCTCTCTCTGTCGCGCTCTCTCTCTGTCGCGCTCTCTCTCTGTCGCGCTCTCTCTCTGTCGCGCTCTCTCTCTGTCGCGCTCTCTGTCGCGCTTTCTCTCTGTCGCGCTCTCTCTCTGTCGCGCTCTCTCTCTGTCGCGCTCTCTCTGTCGCGCTCTCTCTCTGTCGCGCTCTCTCTCTGTCGCGCTCTCTCTCTGTCGCGCTCTCTCTCTGTCGCGCTCTCTCTCTGTCGCGCTCTCTCTCTGTCGCGCTCTCTCTCTGTCGCGCTCTCTCTCTGTCGCGCTCTCTCTCTGTCGCGCTCCCTCTCTGTCGCGCTCCCTCTCTGTCGCGCTCTCTCTCTCTCTGTCGCGCTCTCTCTCTGTCGCGCTCTCTCTCTGTCGCGCTCTCTCTCTCTCTCGCGCTCTCTCTCTCTCGCGCTCTCTCTCTCTCGCGCTCTCTCTCTGTCGCGCTCTCTCTCTCTCTCTCGCTCTCGCTCTCTCTCTGTCGCGCTCGCTCTCTCTCTCTCGCGCTCTCTCTCTCTGTCGCGCTCTCTCTCTCTGTCGCGCTCTCTCTCTCTCTGTCGCTCTCGCTCTCTCTCTGTCGCGCTCCCTCTCTGTCGCGCTCTCTCTCTCTCTGTCGCGCTCTCTCTCTGTCGCGCTCTCTCTCTGTCGCGCTCTCTCTCTGTCGCTCTCTCTCTGTCGCTCTCTCTCTGTCGCGCTCTCTCTGTCGCGCTCTCTCTGTCGCGCTCTCTCTGTCGCGCTCTCTCTGTCGCGCTCTCTCTGTCGCGCTCTCTCTGTCGCGCTCTCTCTGTCGCGCTCTCTCTGTCGCGCTCTCTCTGTCGCGCTCTCTCTGTCGCGCTCTCTCTGTCGCGCTCTCTCTGTCGCGCTCTCTCTGTCGCGCTCTCTCTGTCGCGCTCTCTCTGTCGCGCTCTCTCTGTCGCGCTCTCTCTCTGTCGCGCTCGCTCTCTCTCTGTCACGCTCGCTCTCAGTCGCGCTCTCTCTCTGTCGCGCTCACTCTCTCTGTCGCACTCTCTCTCGCTCTCTGTCGCGCTCTCTCTCTCTCTGTCGCGCTCTCTCTCTGTCGCGCTCTCTCTCTGTCGCGCTCTCTCTCTGTCGCGCTCTCTCTCTGTCGCTCTCTCTCTGTCGCTCTCTCTCTCTGTCGCTCTCTCTCTCTGTCGCTCTCTCTCTCTGTCGCGCTCTCTCTCTCTGTCGCGCTCTCTCTCTGTCGCGCTCTCTCTCTGTCGCGCTCTCTCTCTGTCGCGCTCTCTCTCTGTCGCGCTCTCTCTCTGTCGCGCTCTCTCTCTGTCGCGCTCTCTCTCTGTCGCGCTCTCTGTCGCGCTTTCTCTCTGTCGCGCTCTCTCTCTGTCGCGCTCTCTCTCTGTCGCGCTCTCTCTGTCGCGCTCTCTCTCTGTCGCGCTCTCTCTCTGTCGCGCTCTCTCTCTGTCGCGCTCTCTCTCTGTCGCGCTCTCTCTCTGTCGCGCTCTCTCTCTGTCGCGCTCCCTCTCTGTCGCGCTCCCTCTCTGTCGCGCTCCCTCTCTGTCGCGCTCTCTCTCTCTCTGTCGCGCTCTCTCTCTGTCGCGCTCTCTCTCTGTCGCGCTCTCTCTCTCTCTCGCGCTCTCTCTCTCTCGCGCTCTCTCTCTCTCGCGCTCTCTCTCTGTCGCGCTCTCTCTCTCTCTCTCGCTCTCGCTCTCTCTCTGTCGCGCTCGCTCTCTCTCTCTCGCGCTCTCTCTCTCTGTCGCGCTCTCTCTCTCTGTCGCGCTCTCTCTCTCTCTGTCGCTCTCGCTCTCTCTCTGTCACGCTCGCTCTCTGTCGCGCTCTCTCTCTGTCGCTCTCGCTCTCTCTCTGTCGCGCTCGCTCTCTCTCTGTCGCGCTCTCTCTCTGTCGCGTTCTCTCTCTGTCGCGCTCTCTCTCTGTCGCTCTCTCTCTCTCTGTCGCTCTCTCTCTCTCTGTCGCGCTCTCTCTCTGTAACGCTCGCTATCTGTCGGGCTCGCTCTCTCTCTGTCGCGCTCTCTCTCTGTCGCGCTCTCTCTCTGTCGCGCTCTCTCTCTGTCACACGCTCTCTCTCTCTGTCGCGCTCTCTCTCTGTCACACGCTCTCTCTCTCTGTCGCGCTCTCTCTCTCTGTCACGCTCGCTCTCTCTCTGTCGCGCTCGCTCTATCTCTGTCACGCTCGCTCTCAGTCACGCTCTCTCTCTGTCACACGCTCTCTCTCTCAGTCGCGCTCTCTCTCTGTCACGCTCGCTCTCAGTCGCGCTCTCTCTCGCTCTCTCTCTGTCGCGCGCTCTCTCTCTCTGTCGTGCTCTCTCTCTCTCTGTCGCACGCTCTCTCTGTCGCGCGCTGTCTCTCTCTGTCGTGCTCTCTCTCTCTCTGTCGTGCTCTCTCTCTCTCTGTCGCGCTCGCTCTCTCTCTGTCGCGCTCTCTCTCTCTGTCGCGCGCTCTCTCTCTCTGTCGTGCTCTCTCGCTCTCTGTCGCGGTCTCTCTCTCTGTCGCGCTCTCTCTCTCTCTCTGTCGCGCTCGCTCTCTCTCTGTCGCGCTCTCTCTGTCGCGCTCTCTCTCTCTCTGTCACGCTCGCTCTCAGTCGCGCTCTCTCTCTGTCGCGCTCTCTCTCTGTCGCGCTCACTCTCTCTGTCGCACTTTCTCTCGCTCTCTGTCGCGCTCTCTCTCTCTCTGTCGCGCTCTCTCTCTCTCTGTCGCGCTCTCTCTCGCTCTCTGTCGCGCTCTCTCTCGCTCTCTGTCGCGCTGTCTCTCTGTCGCGCTCTCTCTCTCTGTCGCGCTCTCTCTCTCTCTGTCGCTCTCGCTCTCTCTCTGTCGCTCTCGCTCGCTCTCTGTCGCGCTCTCTCTCTGTCGCTCTCGCTCTCTCTCTGTCGCGCTCTCTCTCTGTCGCGCTCTCTCTCTGTCGCGCTCTCTCTCTGTCGCGCTCTCTCTCTCTCTGTCGCGCTCTCTCTCTGTCGCGCTCTCTCTCTCTCTGTCGCGCTCGCTCTCTGTCGCGCTCTCTCTCTGTCGCTCTCACTCTCTCTCTGTCGTGCTCTCTCTCTCTCTGTCGCGCTCGCTCTCTCTCTGTCGCGCTCTCTCTCTCTGTCGCGCGCTCTCTCTCTGTCGTGCTCTCTCGCTCTCTGTCGCGCTCTCTCTCTCTGTCGCGCTCTCTCTCTCTCTCTCTGTCGCGCTCGCTCTCTCTCTCTCGCGCTCTCTCTGTCGCGCTCTCTCTGTCGCGCTCTCTCTGTCGCGCTCTCTCTGTCGCGCTCTCTCTCTGTCGCGCTCGCTCTCTCTCTGTCACGCTCGCTCTCAGTCGCGCTCTCTCTCTGTCGCGCTCACTCTCTCTGTCGCACTCTCTCTCGCTCTCTGTCGCGCTCTCTCTCTCTCTGTCGCGCTCTCTCTCTCTGTCGCGCTCTCTCTCTCTCTGTCGCTCTCGCTCTCTCTCTGTCACGCTCGCTCTCTGTCGCGCTCTCTCTCTGTCGCTCTCGCTCTCTCTCTGTCGCGCTCGCTCTCTCTCTGTTGCGCTCTCTCTCTGTCGCTCTCTCTCTCTCTGTCGCTCTCTCTCTCTCTGTCGCGCTCTCTCTCTGTAACGCTCGCTATCTGTCGCGCTCTCTCTCTGTCGCGCTCTCTCTCTGTCGCGCTCTCTCTCTGTCGCGCTCTCTCTCTGTCGCGCTCTCTCTCTGTCGCGCTCTCTCTCTGTCGCGCTCTCTCTCTGTCGCGCTCTCTCTCTGTCGCGCTCTCTCTCTGTCGCGCTCTCTCTCTGTCGCGCTCTCTCTCTGTCGCGCTCTCTCTCTGTCGCGATCTCTCTCTGTCGCGCTCTCTCTCTGTCGCGCTCTCTCTCTGTCGCGCTCTCTCTCTGTCGCGCTCTTTCTCTGTCGCGCTCTCTGTCGCGCTCTCTCTCTGTCGCGCTCTCTCTCTGTCGCACTCTCTCTCGCTCTCTGTCGCGCTCTCTCTCTCTCTGTCGCGCTCTCTCTCGCTCTCTGTCGCGCTCTCTGTCGCGCTGTCTCTCTGTCGCGCTCTCTCTCTCTGTCGCGCTCTCTCTCTCTCTGTCGCTCTCGCTCTCTCTCTGTCGCTCTCGCTCGCTCTCTGTCGCGCTCTCTCTCTGTCGCTCTCGCTCTCTCTCTGTCGCGCTCTCTCTCTGTCGCGCTCTCTCTCTGTCGCGCTCTCTCTCTCTCTGTCGCGCTCTCTCTCTGTCGCGCTCTCTCTCTCTCTCGCGCTCTCTCTCTCTCGCGCTCTCTCTCTCTGTCGCGCTCTCTCTCTGTCGCGCTCTCTCTCTGTCGCGCTCTCTCTGTCGCGCTCTCTCTCTGTCGCTCTCTCTCTCTGTCGCTCTCTCTCTCTGTCGCTCTCTCTCTCTGTCGCTCTCTCTCTCTGTCGCTCTCTCTCTCTGTCGCTCTCTCTCTCTGTCGCGCTCGCTCTCTGTCGCGCTCTCTCTCTGTCGCTCTCACTCTCTCTCTGTCGTGCTCTCTCTCTCTCTGTCGCGCTCGCTCTCTCTCTGTCGCGCTCTCTCTCTCTGTCGCGCTCTCTCTCTCTGTCGCGCGCTCTCTCTCTGTCGTGCTCTCTCGCTCTCTGTCGCGCTCTCTCTCTCTGTCGCGCTCTCTCTCTCTCTCTGTCGCGCTCGCTCTCTCTCTCTCGCGCTCTCTCTGTCGCGCTCTCTCTGTCGCGCTCTCTCTGTCGCGCTCTCTCTGTCGCGCTCTCTCTCTGTCGCGCTCGCTCTCTCTCTGTCACGCTCGCTCTCAGTCGCGCTCTCTCTCTGTCGCGCTCACTCTCTCTGTCGCACTCTCTCTCGCTCTCTGTCGCGCTCTCTCTCTCTCTGTCGCGCTCTCTCTCTCTGTCGCGCTCTCTCTCTCTCTGTCGCTCTCGCTCTCTCTCTGTCACGCTCGCTCTCTGTCGCGCTCTCTCTCTGTCGCTCTCGCTCTCTCTCTGTCGCGCTCGCTCTCTCTCTGTTGCGCTCTCTCTCTGTCGCTCTCTCTCTCTCTGTCGCTCTCTCTCTCTCTGTCGCGCTCTCTCTCTGTAACGCTCGCTATCTGTCGCGCTCTCTCTCTGTCGCGCTCTCTCTCTGTCGCGCTCTCTCTCTGTCGCGCTCTCTCTCTGTCGCGCTCTCTCTCTGTCGCGCTCTCTCTCTGTCGCGCTCTCTCTCTGTCGCGCTCTCTCTCTGTCGCGCTCTCTCTCTGTCGCGCTCTCTCTCTGTCGCGCTCTCTCTCTGTCGCGCTCTCTCTCTGTCGCGCTCTCTCTCTGTCGCGCTCTCTCTCTGTCGCGCTCTCTCTCTGTCGCGCTCTCTCTCCGTCGCGCTCTCTCTCTGTCGCGCTCTCTCTCTGTCGCGATCTCTCTCTGTCGCGCTCTCTCTCTGTCGCGCTCTCTCTCTGTCGCGCTCTTTCTCTGTCGCGCTCTCTGTCGCGCTCTCTCTCTGTCGCGCTCTCTCTCTGTCGCGCTCTCTCTCTCTGTCACGCTCGCTCTCTCTCTGTCACACGCTCTCTCTCTCTGTCGCGCTCTCTCTCTGTCACACGCTCTCTCTCTCTGTCGCGCTCTCTCTCTCTGTCACGCTCGCTCTCTCTCTGTCGCGCTCGCTCTCTCTCTGTCACGCTCGCTCTCAGTCACGCTCTCTCTCTGTCACACGCTCTCTCTCTCAGTCGCGCTCTCTCTCTGTCACGCTCGCTCTCAGTCGCGCTCTCTCTCGCTCTCTGTCGCGCTCGCTCTCTCTCTGTCGCGCGCTCTCTCTCTCTGTCGCGCTCTCTCTCTGTCGCGCTCTCTCTCTGTCGCGCTCTCTCTCTGTCGCGCTCTCTCTCTGTCGCGCTCTCTCTCTGTCGCTCTCTCTCTCTCTGTCGCTCTCTCTCTGTCGCGCTCTCTCTCTGTCACGCTCGCTATCTGTCGCGCTCGCTCTCTCTCTGTCGCGCTCTCTCTCTGTCGCGCTCTCTCTCTGTCACACGCTCTCTCTCTCTGTCGCGCTCTCTCTCTGTCACACGCTCTCTCTCTCTGTCGCGCTCTCTCTCTCTGTCACGCTCGCTCTCTCTCTGTCGCGCTCGCTCTCTCTCTGTCACGCTCGCTCTCAGTCATGCTCTCTCTCTGTCACACGCTCTCTCTCTCAGTCGCGCTCTCTCTCTCTGTCACGCTCGCTCTCAGTCGCGCTCTCTCTCGCTCTCTGTCGCGCTCGCTCTCTCTCTGTCGCGCGCTCTCTCTCTCTGTCGCGCGCTCTCTCTCTCTGTCGTGCTCTCTCTCTCTCTCGCACGCTCTCTCTGTCGCGCGCTGTCTCTCTCTGTCGTGCTCTCTCTCTCTCTGTCGTGCTCTCTCTCTCTCTGTCGTGCTCGCTCTCTCTCTGTCGCGCTCGCTCTCTCTCTGTCGCGCTCTCTCTCTCTGTCGCGCGCTCTCTCTCTCTGTCGTGCTCTCTCGCTCTCTGTCGCGCTCTCTCTCTCTGTCGCGCTCTCTCTCTCTCTCTGTCGCGCTCGCTCTCTCTCTGTCGCGCTCTCTCTGTCGCGCTCTCTTTCTGTCGCGCTCGCTCTCTCTCTGTCACGCTCGCTCTCAGTCGCGCTCTCTCTCTGTCGCGCTCACTCTCTCTGTCGCACTCTCTCTCGCTCTCTGTCGCGCTCTCTCTCTCTCTGTCGCGCTCTCTCTCGCTCTCTGTCGCGCTCTCTCTCGCTCTCTGTCGCGCTGTCTCTCTGTCGCGTTCTCTCTCTCTCTGTCGCGCTCTCTCTCTCTCTGTCGCTCTCGCTCTCTCTCTGTCGCTCTCGCTCGCTCTCTGTCGCGCTCTCTCTCTGTCGCTCTCTCTCTGTCGCGCTCTCTCTCTGTCGCGCTCTCTCTCTGTCGCGCTCTCTCTCTGTCGTGCTCTCTCTCTGTCGCGCTCTCTCTCTCTCTGTCGCGCTCTCTCTCTGTCGCGCTCTCTCTCTGTCGCGCTCTCTCTCTCTCTCGCGCTCTCTCTCTCTCGCGCTCTCTCTCTCTCTGTCGCGCGCTCTCTCTGTCGCGCGCTCTCTCTGTCGCGCGCTCTCTCTGTCGCGCGCTCTCTCTGTCGCGCGCTCTCTCTGTCGCGCGCTCTCTCTGTCGCGCGCTCTCTCTGTCGCGCTCTCTCTCTGTCGCGCTCTCTCTCTGTCGCGCTCTCTCTCTGTCGCGCTCTCTCTCTGTCGCGCTCTCTCTCTGTCGCGCTCTCTCTCTGTCGCGCTCTCTCTCTGTCGCGCTCTCTCTCTGTCGCGCTCTCTCTCTGTCGCGCTCTCTCTCTGTCGCGCTCTCTCTCTGTCGCGCTCTCTCTCTGTCGCGCTCTCTCTCTGTCGCGCTCTCTCTCTGTCGCTCTCTCTCTCTGTCGCTCTCTCTCTCTGTCGCTCTCTCTCTCTGTCGCTCTCTCTCTCTGTCGCTCTCGCTCTCTCTCTGTCGCGCTCTCTTTCTCTGTCGCGCGCGCTCTCTCTCTGTCACGCTCGCTCTCTGTCGCACTCTCTCTCGCTCTCTGTCGTGCGCTCTCTCTGTCACGCTCTCTCTCTGTCGCGCTCTCACTCTGTCGCGCTCTCTCTCTCTCTGTCGCGCGCGCTCTCTCTCTGTCACGCTCGCTCTCTGTCGCACTCTCTCTCGCTCTCTGTCGTGCTCTCTCTCTGTCACGCTCTCTCTCTGTCACGCTCGCTCTCTGTCGCACTCTCTCTCTCTCTCTGTCGCGCTCTCTCTCTGTCGCGCTCTCTCTCTGTCGCGCGCGCTCTCTCTCTGTCGTGCTCTCTTTCTCTCTGTCGCGCGCGCTCTCTCTCTGTCACGCTCGCTCTCTGTCGCACTCTCTCTCGCTCTCTGTCGTGCTCTCTCTCTCTCTCTGTCGTGCGCTCACTCTCTCTGTCGCACTCTCTCTCGCTCTCTGTCGCGCTCGCTCTCTGTCGCGCTCTCTCTCTGTCGCGCTCTCTCTCTCTCTCTCTCTGTCGCGCTCTCTCTCTGTCGCGCTCTCTCTCTCTGTCGCGCTCGCTCTCTCTCTGTCACGCTCGCTCTCTGTCGCACTCTCTCTCGCTCTCTGTCGTGCTCTCTCTCTCTCTCTGTCGTGCGCTCACTCTCTCTGTCGCACTCTCTCTCGCTCTCTGTCGCGCTCGCTCTCTGTCGCGCTCTCTCTCTGTCGCGCTCTCTCTCTCTCTCTCTCTGTCGCGCTCTCTCTCTGTCGCGCTCTCTCTCTGTCGCGCTCTCTCTCTCTCTGTCGCGCTCGCTCTCTCTCTGTCACGCTCGCTTTCAGTCGCGCTCTCTCTCTGTCGCGCCCCCTCTCTCTGTCGCGCCCCCTCTCTCTGTCGCGCCCCCTCTCTCTGTCGCGCCCCCTCTCTCTGTCGCGCCCCCTCTCTCTGTCGCGCCCCCTCTCTCTGTCGCGCCCCCTCTCTCTGTCGCGCCCCCTCTCTCTGTCGCGCCCCCTCTCTCTGTCGCGCCCCCTCTCTCTGTCGCGCCCCCTCTCTCTGTCGCGCCCCCTCTCTCTGTCGCGCCCCCTCTCTCTGTCGCGCCCCCTCTCTCTGTCGCGCCCCCTCTCTCTGTCGCGCCCCCTCTCTCTGTCGCGCCCCCTCTCTCTGTCGCGCCCCCTCTCTCTGTCGCGCCCCCTCTCTCTGTCGCGCCCCCTCTCTCTGTCGCGCCCCCTCTCTCTGTCGCGCCCCCTCTCTCTGTCGCGCCCCCTCTCTCTGTCGCGCCCCCTCTCTCTGTCGCGCCCCCTCTCTCTGTCGCGCCCCCTCTCTCTGTCGCGCCCCCTCTCTCTGTCGCGCCCCCTCTCTCTGTCGCGCCCCCTCTCTCTGTCGCGCCCCCTCTCTCTGTCGCGCCCCCTCTCTCTGTCGCGCCCCCTCTCTCTGTCGCGCCCCCTCTCTCTGTCGCGCCCCCTCTCTCTTGTCGCGCCCCTCTCTCTCTCTCTCTGTCGCGCCCCCTCTCTCTTGTTGCGCCCCCTCTCTCTCTGTCGCGCCCTCTCTCTCTCTGTCGCGCCCTCTCTCTCTGTCGCGCCCCCTCTCTCTCTGTCGCGCTCTCTCTCTCTGTCTGTCGTGCTCTCTCTCTCGCACTCTCTGTCACGCTCTGTCAGTCTGTCGCGCTCTGTCAGGTGTAATGTCTCAGAGTAATCTTCATGCCTTCCTTGTGGGGTGTTTGGGATCAGAGGACACAATCACAGAAGCAGGGTTTGCCTCGCCTGAGCTGAGGATTGCCTTGTTTGAGGAGGTGATGAATTGGTAGGATCCTTTGCTCCCAAAGGCTGTTGAGGCTGGGTCATTACCTATGTTCGAGGCTGAGATAGACACGTTTTTAATCAGTGAGGGAATCGAGGGCTTTGGGGGAAAAGACCAAAAAATGGAATTGGGGAGTGTCTCTTAATTTTATTGAACAAAAACCAAAAGAACTGCAGAAGCTAGAAATCAGAAACAAAAAAGCTGCTACAAAAAGTGAATTTTTGCAGCATTTTGTTTTTGGTAAAGATCTGATTGAAAGAATGTTTTTATTCATTCATGGGACACGGGTGTCACTGACCAGGCCAGCATTTATTACCCATCCCTCATTGCTCCAGAGGGCAGTTCAGAGTCAACCACATTTCTGTAGGCCAGACCAGGGATGGACACCAGATTACTGCCCTAAAGGACATTAGTGAACCTGATTGTCAGGGAAAGAGCAATGGATTCATCATTAGACTCTTTAATTCCGGATTTTTATTTAAATTTAATTTCCATGTTGTAATTGGAATCCCGGTCTCGTGGTAATGTCGGCTGAATGGTGGAGCAGTCTCAGTGAGCTGAGCGGACTGCTTCTATCCTATGTCTTGTGGTTTTCTTCAGAGCATCATTAATCTAGCTAAGAAAATGTCTAATCCTGTCAAACTATCAAGATATTGTAAAACATTCCAACAATAGCATTCTGGGACATGGGGCGATGGAGAAATTGTGTTGTCCATGTTGTCCCTGGAGTTTCCCTGGTACAGAGTTGTGGAACTACAATATGTTTGTACATTGCCAGTGAATTTTATTAACCTCCCCTGCAGTGTCATTCTCCATCCTATCCACTGCAAGTGTGGGCTGTCTAGAGAGTGTTTTTAAAGCTGTTACACGATAGTGAAGTGGTGGGTGCAGCTTTCTCAGCTGACTAACCAGTTTGAGATTTCTATACATAACAGATTGGAGATGTCAGTGCCCAGCCACACTGACTCACTGTCACCATGAGGAAGTAGCTGTGAATGCATTGGCCTCAGTGGTGGACATTCTGGTGGTGATAGAACCAATCTAAACTGTTCCCATTTCCAAACCATTAGAAATCAGTAGTGGTATTAGCATCTGTGGAAGATTGAAAGAATGTAAAACATACCTAGGCAATCGATCTATTTGGATGTGATATGATACAGGCCAGGCGGGACTTGAAGCTGGATCAGAGGTAGGAACACTCCAACTATACCCAGTCAACTCTTCCCCATTATCAGCTGGAAGGAGTTGCTAGTCAGGAAACCCTGAAAGTACCTTTCTCACTTTGGGAAGATGGCCTGGGGTGAGGAGGGGACAGTAACTGTGTCTCACACTGAGGCACTGTCTGAGATCAAGTACAAAGGAGCTCCCTGCCTGCACTGGCTACAGGAGTAGTGATTGGGCTGTGGGCAGTCTGGCGTTGTAGGAATTAGCAGCACAACAACAGGCCACTCAGTCCATCACGTACGTACCAACTGACAAGTAGCCATTCAGCCAAATCCCATTTTCCACTTCTGGCTCTGTTTCTATTACCCTTTCACCCAACGGACAGCAGTTTCTGAGGGTATGCAAACAGTCTTCTCAACCCAACTTGCTCCAGCTGCTTCATTAATGCTTTTCCTTCTGGTATAAGAGCAGGAGTGAGAGAGCTTTCTCACATTAACAGTATTTAGTTCCATTCCATGGCCCAAGGAATCTCGAACTGGGGGATAGGGAGGAAAGCAGGCTCCAGATAATGGGCTGAGATAAGGAGAAATTCTCCCGAAAGCTTTTGCCAATCTGTGGAACTCTACCCCAGAGGGGTATTATTAAATATGTTCAAGGCCAAGATAGACAGGGTTTAGGGATCTTGGAATCAGTGATAAGGGGTCTGGGAAAGTGGTGTTGAAGCTCAGTGTGCCAAATGGTTTACTCCTGTCCCTTTTTATGTTCTTGTGTTCAGATGGCAACTCACAAGGGAATTGGAGTAATATACATTTAATATCCACCAACACCACAAGCCAGCATCAAAACATACACAAGAATAGTTGAAAAGCAGACTGAATGTGTGTCATCTAATCTTTATATTTTACATTTTTATCTATTTCTAATGTGCCTGTAGTATATAAATCCCTGGAAAAAGATTGCCCTGCCTTGTATTGGTGCAAGTAAGTGAGGTCACCAGAGACCTCGAGGGCTGCCGTCTCTGCTCAAGATACCTATGTCTGTATAGTCCATTCTGTATAGATACCTATACCTGTATAGTCCATTCTGTATAGATACCTATGCCTGTATAGTCCATTCTGTATAGATACCTATACCTGTATAGTCCATTCTGTATAGATACCTATGTCTGGATAGTCCATTCTGTATAGATACCTATACCTGGATAGTCCATTCTGTATAGATACCTATGTCTGGATAGTCCATTCTGTATAGATACCTATACCTGTATAGTCCATTCTGTATAGATACCTATGCCTGTATAGTCCATTCTGTATAGATACCTATACCTGTATAGTCCATTCTGTATAGATACCTATGTCTGGATAGTCCATTCTGTATAGATACCTATACCTGGATAGTCCATTCTGTATAGATACCTATGTCTGGATAGTCCATTCTGTATAGATACCTATACCTGTATAGTCCATTCTGTATAGATACCTATGTCTGGATAGTCCATTCTGTATAGATACCTATGTCTGGATAGTCCATTCTGTATAGATACCTATACCTGTATAGTCCATTCTGTATAGATACCTATGTCTGGATAGTCCATTCTGTATAGATACCTATACCTGTATAGTCCATTCTGTATAGATACCTATGTCTGATAGTCCATTCTGTATAGATACCTATGTCTGGATAGTCCATTCTGTATAGATACCTATGTCTGGATAGTCCATTCTGTATAGATACCTATGTCTGGATAGTCCATTCTGTATAGATACCTATACCTGGATAGTCCATTCTGTATAGATACCTATGTCTGTATAGTCCATTCTGTATAGATACCTATGTCTGATAGTCCATTCTGTATAGATACCTATGTCTGGATAGTCCATTCTGTATAGATACCTATGTCTGATAGTCCATTCTGTATAGATACCTATACCTGGATAGTCCATTCTGTATGGATACCTATACCTGTATAGTCCATTCTGTATGGATACCTATACCTGGATAGTCCATTCTGTATAGATACCTATGTCTGGATAGTCCATTCTGTATAGATACCTATGCCTGGATAGTCCATTCTGTATAGATACCTATTCCTGGATAGTCCATTCTGTATAGATACCTATGCCTGGATAGTCCATTCTGTATAGATACCTATGCCTGGATAGTCCATTCTGTATAGATACCTATGCCTGGATAGTCCATTCTGTATAGATACCTATACCTGGATAGTCCATTCTGTATAGATACCTATGTCTGGATAGTCCATTCTGTATAGATACCTATACCTGTATAGTCCATTCTGTATAGATACCTATGCCTGGATAGTCCATTCTGTATAGATACCTATGTCTGTATAGTCCATTCTGTATAGATACCTATGCCTGGATAGTCCATTCTGTATAGATACCTATGCCTGGATAGTCCATTCTGTATAGATACCTATGCCTGGATAGTCCATTCTGTATAGATACCTATGTCTGGATAGTCCATTCTGTATAGATACCTATGCCTGGATAGTCCATTCTGTATGGATACCTATACCTGGATAGTCCATTCTGTATAGATACCTATACCTGGATAGTCCATTCTGTATGGATACCTATACCTGGATAGTCCATTCTGTATAGATACCTATACCTGGATAGTCCATTCTGTATAGATACCTATGCCTGGATAGTCCATTCTGTATAGATACCTATACCTGGATAGTCCATTCTGTATGGATACCTATACCTGTATAGTCCATTCTGTATAGATACCTATGTCTGGATAGTCCATTCTGTATGGATACCTATGTCTGGATAGTCCATTCTGTATGACTGTACAGCTTTCTCATCATAACTTCATGGTAATCTGAGGCATTGCAGGAATCTGTATCACAAGCCAGCCAACTGAGCTGTTGACAGGAAGTGTATATATAAGCTGGTATTGTAATGCATTGCAATCAGGAGTAAATTAAAATAAATTGATGCTGTTGAGAATGCAGTGAAACATTCAGACCCTGACAACTTGTCTCTAACATGGCCAAGTTCAGGTAGGTGCTGAAGCAGGAAAGGTTTGAGTTTTTATTTGCGACTGTTGGCTTTTTGAGGGTGGTGGTTGTTGTGTAGTTTCCTATAACAGAGAAAGATTGCTGAGAATTCTACCATGTTCACAGATTAAAAACCAACATCTTTCCAGTGAGCACAACGATGGTGACTTAGATTTACGTGATGGTGATATGCCTGACAAGAGTGACACCAGGAAACAAACCAGTTCTGGGTGTGACAGATAATGAGGCTCCGTCTGGCACCTTGGTGAACATTGGGAGTTTCCATTCTAACTTTGAAAATGAAGCTGGGATTATCCCAGCTGTTTGACCAATATCTACCCTTCAATTCTTCTTCACCAAAAACAGATTAACTACTTATTTATCTCATTGCTGTCCTTGGGAATCTTTGTGAAGTAATTGTCTGATAGTCTTGTCTGTAAAAAGCTTTAGGGTGATTTACCCTATTCAAGGGGCAATGCAAATGCAAGTTTGTTTTCCCTTTTCACGCAGTAATAACCTGTCATTGCAAGAATAACTATTTGTTTTAAATACGGGGGCTGTAGAGATTTAAAAACTCCATTTAAAAAAATGCCAGTTTAAAAGCAATCTCAAGGCATGTGCAGTGCTGTGCTCATTTGTAAGATTCTCATCCTTGGAATTCAAATCCATGCACAATAAGAGGTTACACCAGGGATTGTCATAAAATACAATAGCGCAGCGTGGTGCAGTACTGATTGTATGGACTTTCCAGCCTCCTTTGCACTGTGCAGTTACCCTGGTCTGGGGCTGAGGCACTGCTGAAGCTGCATGACTGCTTTCCAATTGGGAAATGTACTCTCAAACTGAAATATTGTTTCTTTTAAGATGTTTTTAATCTTCCCTTTCCTGTATTCCCAGTTATATAATATAATGCCTTGAATCTCATTAAACATTCATAGGTGCTTGAACATTACCACAAGAAAAAGGTATTTATTCTTTGAACCACTTGCAGAACAAAGAACAATACAACGCAGAACAGGCCCTTTGGCCCTCAGTGTTGCACCCACCTGTGAACTAATCTAAGCCCATCCCCCTACACTATCCCATCATCATCATCCGTGAGCTTATCTAAGGATTTGTTTCAATCTCCCTAATGTGACTGAGTTAACTACATTGGCAGGTAGGGCATTCCACACCCTTACCACTCTCTGAGGAAAGAACCTGCCTCTGACATCTGTCTTAAATCTATCACCCCTCAATTTGTAGTTATGTCCCCTCGTACACACTGACGTCATCAACCTAGGAAAAAGACTTTCACTGTCTACCCTATCTAATCCTCTGATCATCTTGTATGTCTCTATTAAATCACCTCTTAGCCTTCTTCTTGCCAATGAGAACAGACCCAAGTCTCTCAGCCTTCCCTCCAGACCAGGCAACATCCTGGTAAATCTCCTCTGCACCTTTTCCAATGCTTCCACATCCTTCCTGTAATGGGGTGACCAGAACTGTACACAATATTCCAAGTGTGGCCGCACCAGCGTTTTGTATAGTTGCAGCATGATATTGCGGTTCCGGAACTCAATCCCTCACAGCACTGTCCACCTGGACTCCAAGGTCCCTCTGCACATCCACACTACTGAGAATCTATCCATTGACCCAATACTCTGCCTTCCTGTTATCCATCCCAAAGTGCATCATCTCACATTTAGCTGCATTGACCTCCATTTGCCACCTCTCAGCCCAATTCTGCAGTTTATTCAAGTCCCCCTGCAACCTATACATTCTTCCGCACTGTCCACTACTCCACCGACTTTAGTGTCGTCTGCAAATTTACTAACCCATCCACCTGTGCCTGTGTCTAAGTCATTTATAAAACTGACAAACAGCAGTGGTCCCAAAACAGATCCTTGTGGCACACCACTAGTAACCGGACTCCAGGCTGAATATTTTCCATCAACCACCACTCGCTGCCTTCCTACAGAAAGCCAGTTTCGAATCCAAACTACTAAATCACCCTCAATCCCATGCCTCTGCATTTTCTCCAATAGCCTACCATGTGGAACCTTATCAAAGGCTTTACTGAAGTCAACTGCCCTACCCTCATCTACATGTTTGGTCACCTTCTCAAAACACTCCAGGGGTTTGTGAGACATGACCTGCCCTTAACGAAACCATGTTGACTATCTGAAATCAAATTGTTGCTTGCTACATGCTTATAAACCTGTAGACAATGACGACTCAGAAAGATCAAGGCCAAAGGCTCTACCATCTCCTCCCTAGCTTCCCCCAGAGAAGCCTCGGTTAAATCCCATCCGGTCTAGGGAACTTATCTACTTTCACACCTTCTTGAATTGATAACACCCCTTCCTTACTAACCTCAATCCTGTGAAGTCTAATAGCCCAAATCTCAGTCTTCTCCTCTACAGTATTCTCCTTGTCCTGAGTGAAAGTGGATGAGAAATATTTGTTTAGCACCTCTCCAATCTCGACAAGGTCCACACACAACTTCTCACTTCTATCTTTGGTCCTATTCCTACCTTATTCCTCACATGCCTATAGAAAGCTTTAGGATTCTCCTTTAGCAGTAGAATAAAGACTGCTCATGTCCCCTCCTTGCTCTTCTTAACTCTCTCTTTAAATCCGTCCCAGCTCTCCATCGCCTCAATGTCACATAAGCCTTCCTCTTCTGCTTTACAAGAGGAATAATTTCTGTAGTAAACCCGCAGTTGCCTTACCTTATCACTTCCTCCCTGCCTGACAGGGACATACCTATCAAGGACACGCAACATCTGTTCCTTAAACCAGCTCCACATTTCGATTGTCCCCATCCCCTGCATTTTGCTACCCCATTCTATGCCTTCTAAGTCTTGTCTAATTGCATTATAATTGCCCTTCCACCATCCATGACTCTTGCCTTGTGGCGTGTACCTATGCTATTCCATCGCTAAACTAAACGTAACCAAATTATGGTCACTCTCTCCAAAGTGCTCACCAACCACTAAATCAAACACCTGGCCTGGTTCATTATAGAGCACCAGATCCAGTGTGGCCTCCCCTCTTGTTGGTCTTTCAACATACCGTGTCAGGAAACCCTCGTGTACACATTGGACAAACTGATCCATCTGACGTACTAGAGTTACTGCATTTCCAGTCAATGTTGGGGAAGTTAAAGTCCCCCATAATGACTACCCTGTTCCTTTCACTCCTGCCCAGAATTGCTAGGGCAGGTTGCTTGGTCAGCATGGCACATTCAAAGTAGCGTCTTGGTGGGGATGTGGCGAGGTTTTAGGGAGCTGAAGGAGCTAGACGATGAAGTTCCAGTCAGCAACATGATGTTTGGGGGTGGCTGCTGACATGGACTGGTTCTGGTTGGCGCTTGTGCTTTCAAACTTTGCTGTACCAGTCTCTATTTCACCCAGGAGAAAGGACTGCAGATGCTGGAGATCAGAGTCAAGAGTGTGGTGCTGGAAAAGCACAGTCGGTCAGGCAGCATCTGAGGGGCAGGAGAGTTGGCGTTTCGGGCAAAAGCCCTTCATCAGGAAAGCCCTATATTTTACCCAGTACAGTGTTTTGATTGGTTTGTGCTGATCAGGTTGAGGCTGACACTGCAGCACTGAGATTGACAAGAGTTGAAGGGAAAGTGATTGATAGAAATGGGGAGAAGTTGATGAGGTGGCGCCAAGCTTGAGGTTTTGAAGCTTCTAGACGGTGGGAGGGGACGGTTGCCTGAGGGAGAGGAGCAGTTTGAGGTCCTGGGAAGGAACAAGTTGGAGTGTTGATTTCGACATCACACGGTTATACAGGCTGGAAATTAATGTAGGTGGTGAACTTGAAACCTGGCAGGCAGAGTAGCATTAATATAAGGGAATAAGACTAACACAGTGTAAATGGTGTCTTCACAACACTGATCACCATGACCTATTCTATTTGGACGTTAGGATACACACATTTCTCTAGCACCTTGCTCAACATCAGGTTGTCCTAGAGAGGGTTTATAGCTGAGATCGAGTCAAGAGTCCTACAGCACAGAGACAGACTGTTTAGTCCAAAGTGGTCTATGCTGACCAATGTCCATCCACACTAACCCTATTTCCCTGCACTTGGCCCATATGCTTCTAATCCTTTCCTATCCATGTATTTGTACAAATACATTTTAAATATTGTTAATGTACCCACCTCAATCACTTCCACTGGCAGCTCATTCCATATCAGAATCAAAAAGTGTGGTGCTGGAAAGGTACGGCCAGTCAGCAGCATCTAAGAGCAGGAGAGTCGACATTTCGAGCATCAGCTTTTCATTAGGAATTTCCCCTGGCTCATTCCATATGTGTGCCACCCTTTCTGTTTAAAAAAAAGTTGCCCCAAGTTCCCTTTTATTCTTTCCCTCTAACCTTAACCTGATGCCCTCTAGTCCTTGATTTCCCAAATTCACCCTATCCATGCCTCTCATGATCTTCTACATCTCTATAAGATCCCCTTTCAGTCTCCTATGCTCTAAAGAAAAAAGTCCTAGCTTGTCCAACCTTTCCCTATAACTCAGACCATTGAGTCCAGGCAACAGCCTTGTAAATTTTTTTCTGCACTCTTTCCAGTTTAATAACATCCTTCCTATAGCAAGGTGACCAAACCTGAACACAGCAGTCTTAGTGTGGCCTCACCAATGTCCTGTACAACTGCAACATAACTTCCCAACCTCTATACTCAATGCCCTGACTGATGAAGGCCAGTGTGCCAAAAGCCTCCTTCACTGCCCTGGCTACCTGGGACTCAGAGAACCGTGCACCTGAGCCCCAAGGTCCCTCTGTTCCACTACACTCCTCAAGGCCCTACCACTCACCATGAAACTCCTGTCTTGATTTGGTTTTCCTAAATGCAAGAGCTCACACTTATCTATATTAAACTCCATTTGCCATTTCTCGGCCCACTTCCCCAGCTGATCAAAGTCCTGCTGCAATTTTTGATAACCTTCCTTACTGTCCACGATACCCTCTCTTTTAGTGTCATCAGCAAACTTGTTAATCATGCTTTGTACATTCTCATCCAAATCATTGATATCGATAAATGGTAATAGGCCCAGCACCGACCCCTGAGACAGTCCACTAGATATTCTTGATATGTCGGTTCTGTTGGATTGTATGAAATGTGGCCAACAATTTGTAGCCAACAACCTCCTCCAACCAGCGATGGGATTAATGAGAACCATTCAGGAATCACTGGAGTAAAGAGGGTCCCAGAGGACTGGAAAATGGCTGCTAAAGAAGGGCGAGAGGCATGTTGGTTAGCCTGACCTTGGTCATTGATAAAATCTTGGAGTCTATTAATTACAGTGTACTTGGAAGTGCATGGTAAAATAGGGCTGAGCCAGCATGGATTCGTCAAGGGGAGGTCATGTCTGACAAATCTGTTAGAATTCTTTGAGATGTAATGATCGAGATAGATAAAGGAGAGCCAGTGGACATTATCCATTTGGATTTCCAAAAGGCCTTCGACAAGGTGCCACGTAGGAGGCTGCTGAATAAGATAAGAGCCCATGGTGTTCAAGGCAAGATTTGCAATATTGATCTTGGGAATGAAGGGCTTGTCTTATAAGGAGTAGTTGAGAGGATGAGGGGGATTCTTATAGATACTTACAAAAAATGAAGAGGCCTAGATCGAGTGAATGTGGAGATGATGCTTTCCCTAGTAGGAGAGATGAGCACCTGAGAGCACAGGGACCACCCTTTAGAACTGAAATGAGTAATTTCTTCAACCAGAAGGTGGTTCCTTTGTGGACCTCATTGCTGTAGAGGGCTGTGGAGGTCAATTCATTGTGCATTTAAGACCGACAGGTTCTTGTTTAGGAAGGGAATCAAGGGTTACAGGGCGAAAGCAGGAGAGTGGCATTGAGAAACCTATCAGCCATGAATGAATAGTAGGGCAAACCCAATCGGCCAGGTGCCTAATTCTGAAAAGTCTTATGGTCTTATGTTTTATTGTTTTGTGTTTGTAAAGGGATAAATATTGGCCTGGATACAGGGGAGCAAATTCTGGCACAAAACCCAGCAGGTCTGGCATTATCTGTGAAGAGAAAGCAGCGTTGACATTTTGGGTGGAGTGACCCTTCCTCAGAACTGGTTTGGTTCTGAAGGCGGTAAAAACAACGACTGCAGAGGCTGGAAACCAGATTCTGGATTAGTGGTGCTGGAAGAGCACAGCAGTTCAGGCAGCATCCAAGGAGCTTCGAAATCGACGCTTCGGGCAAAAGCCCTTCATCATTGGACCCAACACGTTAATTCTGCTTTCTCTTCACAGATACTGCCAGACCTGCTGAGATTTCTAGCAATTTCTGATTTTGTTTTTGATTTCCAGCATTCACAGTCTTTTAGTTTTTAGAAAGACGTAGGTGATTGGACAAGATATTAAACCAATCAATGGCCACTCTAGACAGTGTGGAGCTGCCTCAATGGCTGGGCCCTGGGAAATGCTAGCCTTGAGTTTGCAGTGAGAAGCTCAAATAGAACAAGAACACACAATCTTTTACATAAAGAGGCAGCTGGATCCCAAGTTCAAACCTGGGCGGGGGGGGGGGGGGGGGGGGGGTTTGGACAAGAGTTGGTGACTGTCCATTGCCTTAGCAAAATTGGGTTCACTAAGTGTTCTGTTTGTGCACTAATCATCCAGTGATATGTGGTGAACCAGCTGTGAAGTTGCTCCTATTCCTCCAAAACCACCCCAGCCAGTCTCCCACAAACCAAGTCAGCTGTAGGATATTCTCCTCCATAACTGAGGCCAGTGGGCAATGACTGCCCAGCGTGGAATTGCACCCCTCTAGGCATGATCGGTGCCCCGATTGTAACTTGGCATTTGCAGCAGAGTAGGAAAAAACTTGGCAGGAGAATGAGGAAGCAGGGTAAATTTGAAGGAGGGTTTGTTCCTGGTTGTTTGTCTAATTTAGTAATTCGTTGTCTTCCTCCTCACTGTAACTATCTGCTTCTTGTTGAGACCTGCTTTATTGCTGGATGTCGCTCCCAGTCTCTGGTTTGGAATGAGTTGTTTTGATTTATTGCAGAAATTCCTTCCCAGATATTGAAGAGCAGTACAAACTCTGAGGCTGTTGCCATAGTTTGGAAAATGCCTTGTTTGCTGTCCCTCTATCAGTGGTACAGGACACTGGTGTGAGCGTGGCAGGTAACTCAGACCCAGTCCGCAGTCATTGAAAGCAGGACCTGACACAGTGATCTTTCATTGTGGAAAGATGTTGGAATCACTGGTTCTGGCACTGCTGCCTGGTTAAACATCTAACTGGGAGAGTGACAATTGACTGTAACTTTTTTGTTGTTGTTATTACTATACCAACTGTGATGTTATTCTAAACTAATCCAATCTGCCTCCATATGGTCCATATCTCTCTCTCCCCCCTGCCTGTTCATGTCTGTCTAAATGCCTCTTAAACATTACTATCCTCTCTGCTTCTAAAACCTCTACTGGCAGCACGTTCCAGGTACCTACCACTCTCTGTATAAAAGGAAAACTTGCCTTGCATATGTCCTTTAAACTTCCTCCTTCTCACTGTAAACCGATGGTACCCCACCCTCCCATTCCACTCTGGGAGTGGGGAGGGGGTAAAAGACTCTGACCATCCAGCCTATCCATGCCTCTATCTTGTATACTACTATCAGGTTGCTCCTCAGCCCCTGTTTTCACACCGTTTGTCCAACCTTTCCTTATGGCTAATACAGGCCACACCCTGGGAAATTGTTTGCATGCTGTCTAAAATCTCCACATCATTTCTATAGCATGGTGACCAGAACTGCACCCAACACTCTAAATCTAGCTGAACTAAAGTTTTATATAGCTGCAGTGTGACGTGTCAACCTTTATACTCTGTGCCCTGTCTGATGATGACAAACATGCCTTCTTTACCACCTTACCCACTTGTGTTGCCATTTTAAGGGAGCTATGGAGTTGCACCCCAAGATCTCTCTGTATATCAGTGCTTCTTAAGGATTCTACCATTTCCTATACAGTGTGTTCTGCAATAATGTGATGGTTACATTGCTCTGCAACCTCGCACTGTAGAAGATCACTGTAGAAAATCGCTTTACTTGTTCAGGAGAAAGTTGACATTATACAAACTGTGTCCACAATTTGTCAACCGTATTATAGTGAATTCATGTTGACAGAAGACGTGTTATACCAGAATGACCTGGATATTTCCCACTTACATTTGACCTCCCAAAACACATTACCTTCCACTTGTCCCGATTTAGCTCCATTAGCCGTCCTAATTCTTTATCTAAGTTCTTTCCTGCTGTATTTATTTTCCTCAAATGCCTTGTCTGATTTCAGTCTCCTAAACCTTATGTACACTTCATTTTTCTTTTTGACTAAAGTGCAATATTTCTTGTCATCCAGGATTCCCAAATTGTGCCACCCTTATCTTTCATCCTCACAGGAACATCCTAGTCCTGAACTCTGATCACCTGGTCTTTGAAAGACTCCCACATGTCAGATGTGAATTTACCTTCAAACTGCAACCCCACCCCCACCCCCATCTCCAGTTCCTGCCTGATACTGTTGTAATTAACCTTCCCCCAGGGACCAGTCTTGTTCTTATCGAGAACCATCTTAAAACTTACAGAATTATGATCACTGTTTCCAAAATGCTCCCCCACTGAAACTTTGATCACCTGGCCAGGCACCTTTCCCGATATAAAGCCTGGTATGACTCCTTCTGGAGTTGGACTATCTACATATTATTACAATAAACCCTGCTGGATTCAGCCCTGTCTAGGTCCCTGGCACTAAGGACAATAGTCAAATCACCCACTGCAACAACTCGGTCTGTTACATCTTTCCACAGTCTGCCTACATATCGTCACCTCTCCCTATGCATAACCCCATCAAGTGATTGCATTTTCCCGAGTTCTGCCAGTGTGCCCTTGCTGGATGTGCCCTCAAGGATGTCCCTTTAATGTGTGTTCCTTCTGTGATGTGCTCCCTGGTGGGTGTGTTCTTCAGAACAGCGTTCAGTTAGTGGCTGGTGTGACTTCCACCGAAGATTCAGCTGATCCGTGATCCGTCTCGTCCTTTACGTAAATAATTGTTTTGATTTAAATCTTCTCTGATTTATACCCTGTGTTTGATACAACAGAAGCTCTTGTCCAGAACCTGGATTGGGCAGGAGATCCCTGAATACATTAGTTAACTTGCTGAGTTTTTAACAATTCTGCACTTTCTGCACTGATGTTTTTCTTTGTGTCTTTCACACAGCCCACACCTTGATTGATCTTTGAAGGTGGCAGGATGTAATGAGATGGTGAGCAAAGCAAGTGGGATCTTCAAGTAGAAATGTTGGGTACAAAAGTGGGGTCATTTTGCTGCATCTTTATAAAAGTTTGGTTAGGTCCGAGTTGGGATATTGCACCTAGTTCAGGTCACTGCACTTTCAGAAAGACGCGAGGCTGTTTGGGAGCGGGTTCGGTTGGAGAAGCTGGGGTTATTCTCCATGCAGCACAGGAGGTTGGAGTGGGATTTGATGAAGGAAACCAGATTCTTGAGACGCAGTAGAGCAGAGTTCAAATCCCACCTGCTCCAGGGATGAGTCATGACATCACTGCACAGGTTAAGTAGCAAGTGTTTTCTTTATGAGATTATAACAAGTTCAGTTGAGAGAGATGAGGAATTGCTGTTATACTACAGGGGACACAGATTAAGATTTTGTGCAGGAGACGTGGGGAAATGTGAGAAAGAATTGTTAAAGTTTCGCTGATTTATTACAAATTGGGAACACTGTTTCACTAAGAAGCAGTCCTGTTCTTCCTGTCTTTTGACCCTTGTTCTCATCATCTGTTGATGTGTGCATGCCTTCACTCTATTCCCAGCTTCCTCCAGCATGTTCTGAAATCAGTTTGAAAACACAGCTGTGGTCAGTATGACAGTGCTCGTTCATATTCCTGTCCATTGGCCAACAAGTGGACACAGTGCAAAGCTTCCCCAGTTGGTCTTCACCCAATCTGCTGTAACCATCAACCGTGCAGCTCTAGTGATTCAGAAACAATCAGTTTATTTGTGAAGAGAAAAATGGTGGTAACATTTTGGTTGTTGAGCTTTTCTTGAGTTAGATAATCCCAGCATCCTCCAGCACGAGACAGAACCTTGGACAGAGATCATTTTCTTACAAAACACATGGGATTGAAATTAAGATGACTCTATCTCTGTCTCTATTATTGCTATCAACCTACCCCCGCCCCACCCACCCTGCCCAAGCGTCCCCAGCTGGGGTGAGCCCCCGACCCGAGCGTCCCCAGCTCAGGCACGTGCCATTCCCAAATGACAACAATTTTATAGTAACAGTAATTAAATAAAAGATTGCAAAGCTTTTCAATGGCAAAAACTATAAACATTATCAGTAAAAGTGGGACGTGTTCTAGAAATTCAATTCCGTTTGGAGTTTTGTCAGTTTCTGTGATGTTACTTATATCCTGCTTTTGATTCTAGGTTTTGTCGACCTGCTGTGAATCACTTACTCCAGAGACCTTGGAAACCCAACGTGAAGAGAGGCCACGTCATCAAAGGGATTGTTGACCCAAATGAGTGCACGGCCTGTCATTTCCACTCATCCCAAAGAGAACGTGGCTCAGAATGGAGTGAGCAGAGTGCCACTCCAGGGCAGTAACGGCAGCAGTGTGCAGCAAGTGCCACAGCTCCATCCAGTCAGCCCCTCGGGGGCTGGCAAGGCCATGGCACCCAGCAAGCAGAGCAAGAAGAGTGTGAGCTACAACAAGGAGAGCGAAGAGTACCGACAGCGCCGGGAACGCAACAACATGGCTGTGAGGAAGAGCCGGTTAAAGAGCAAGCAGAAAGCTCAGGACACGCAGCAGCGAGTCAATGAGCTGAAGGAGGAGAATGAGCGACTGGAAGCAAAGATCAAGCTGCTCAGCAAGGAGCTGAGTGTTTTAAAGGATTTGTTTCTTGAGCATGCCCATAGTTTCTCTGACAGTGGGCACCCACCTTTCACTGAATCCACTGGCTCTGGGCAGGAGGCTAACACCCTGGGCCAGTAAACAGGGAGGTGCCTGTAAACTACACCCAGATCTTGTGGGAAGGGGGTTTGCTTTGAATTGTCTATTTTAATTTAAATTTTTAAAATGCATATGTTTCTGCTGTTGGTAAGAGCATTACATTCAATGAGTCTGTATTTGGAGAGTATTCAGAGCTCTGAAAGCAGAGGAAAAACAGCAATTTATACAATGGACTCCACCGAAACTAACAGTGCCCTCAACCAGTGCTCACTCTATGCAGGATTGTTCCATCTTGCTCCTGGGTCTCTTCCCTAACCCCTTTGCCCCTGTCTCCCAATTATTCTCTGTGTTTGTTCAAGTTGAGCTGTAATGTTGTAGAAAAGGTTGTGGGTTTCTAGTATCAAGTTTGCTAAGCTGCAGTTTCACTGTTTATTTCACTGGCTGGTGGAATACAGAGCTGGAATGTCAGGGTCTGGTACTGAGCATGGGTCTGCTGACCTTGAGAGGTGCTGTTTTAAACAGCTCATGGCAATATCCTGACAGAACCAGACACCAGGGTGCACTTTACCACTGTGGGTAACCCATTTGTCTCACAATCAGTGTCTGCAAGGATTGGAAGGGGTTTGAGACTTGTGGGGTTTTTGCCGTCTTGGGGTGTGGGGAGGTGGTGTGAGTGAAACCCTCTCCTTGCTGTTATTTTTCTGTCTGCTCCCTGCTGCTTGTTTGGTTTTCCCTTCAGTCTCAGATGAGCAGCAACTGCTGCTTACGTTATAGGAGTGTACTGACTCTGTCCCAGAGAGTCTCCTCAGGGCTGTTTCAGAATTTGAGTTCAACTTTAAAAAGTAGGTAACAGTACAGGGGATGTAATAATGAGCCAATTCACAGTATTTAAATGTTGCCTCTCATTGGGATTTGCTTGAATTGCGTCCATTCAGATTAACATTCCAGAGTCTGGATTGCAGTTTTTGATCACAGCCTCCTGTTCAGCAATCTGTCACTGTTTGTCATGTGCTAGCTCTGTTCTTTTTGTTACTGTGAATTGCTGTCACCCACCTCTTCTTCCCCCCCCAGTTCTTGCTCATCACTGGCTTCTTATACATGGCTATGATGCATCAGCAAGTGACATCCCATTGGATTGCCGTCTGTCCCTTTTGTGCAGTTACCTGGCACTGTACTGTAGTTGCTGATAAACACTGTGCTTGTTTCCAGCTGCTCGCACCTTGACCCCCACACCCCATTACATTAAGCTCACAGTTTGTGAGATTGCATTGAAGAGTGTTCCTACCTGTTACATGGACACCACATTCTCTGTATCAGCTCTTTGCACCTTTCCCCTTGGCCCCCTCTTGTTTCTAAGGATATTCTGGCTGCTGAATTGCACCAGAGACAGGCAGGTCTCAGAATATAATCCTCCTGCACATGCGCTATCATTTACTACCTGCTGTGTAGCCCTCACTAAAAGAATTTGCACAAATGTCTCAAAATGAAGATTTCATGCATCCATTGTGATTTCTTTAAACTACATTGGGCTCAGTAATATGCTGTTAGTAAGCTGTCTTCGTTGAGACAAGAGTTCCCTGGTTTTCTGTGAAATGATGTCAGAGAATTCTTCCACGTCAGTAACTGAGAAGGTAGGCCTCCATTGTAACATTTTATCTACACCTTTCAGACTTGCAACTGGTATGGTCTAAAAAGATGACAGCAGCAAACACATTCCTTCAGTACACAGTAATATTCTGGTAAACGTGCACTCCATTTATCCCAAACCCAGAGCTGGGCTCTGAACAGCAGTAGCGTGACATCTAACCCTTGTATTCTGATCTCAAGGTATAAAAGTCAGCATTTCAATCACCTGTTTCAATATTTTCTTTGTCTGCTCATAACATTTTAATGATTTATGCACCTGGATCACTAACTCTCTCTCTCTTCCTCATTGTTTTCAGCTGTCCATCATTTTGAGAATTCTTTTCATTTTAGCTTCAAAGTGGATGAGTTGACAATTCAGACCAATCTCTCTCTGCTCCCAGTGCTTCCTATCCTTGTGCCATTGTCAATCTGCTGCCAGGACATGGTCCTCTAGCCCATCACCAAACTCATTCAGATCCCATTGAGACCACAACCACAGTCCCTGCGGGAAGTGTCTCACCAGCCTCCTTCCAATTATCACATACGTCCATTCCCCCTATTCTGTGGCTGCTGTCTCAACCAGGTCCAGAAATTAACTTCAATTCCATGAGCTTCAATATTAGCTCAGTTTCTTTTGGGGAACTTTTATCAAATGTCTGCACGATGTACAGTGTTGAGAGTGTGTTGCTGAAAAAGCTCGGCAGCATCTGAGGAGCAGGAGAGTCGATGTTTCGGGCATCAGTCCTTCATTATGCCTGAAACATGATCCTGTTCCTCGGATGCTGCCTGACCTGCTGAGCTTTTCCAGTACCACTCTAATCTCCAGCATCTGCAGTCCTCACTTTCTATACAAGATGTACTGTGCCCATAGACATTAAGCTTTTCACTACTTTAGAATGACCTCTTCAAGCAACCTCTTCAGGTTGGAGATGGAGGACTATTTCAAATCCTTGCTGGTCCTGTCTGATTGAAATTACAAAGAACAATTAATCACCTTACCTTGAATTCTAGATTTGAGTGGTTTCCCATCAGCTGCTGTTAGCAAACTCTGGCCTGGAATGTCTTGGTTTTCATTCTCATTTCCCAAATAGCAGAGTGACTTGTGCAATTTTTCTGATCTAAAGGAATGGTTCCCAATTGGAGAACACTGCTTGAAGATTATAATTGGGGCAAATTGAGAGAACGTAGATAATGAGAAATATTCATTATAGAATGACTTCTCCTTTCTATAAAATGTAAGATTAAAAAAAACTATGGTGTCCTAATTTTCCAGGATCTTTACGAATCATTTTTTAATCAGTAATTCGAAGCAGTGAAGAATATTGGAGATTTGAGTGGTTAAATGTGGTGTCCTTGCTGAATCTGCCGCAGTATTTTTATACATATAGAGTGAATGACTGTTACGAAATTACCAGTAAAACTATTGCATTTTTTTTAAAAACCCAGTTGTAGGATTGGACACATTTTATCCATAAGAAGAGGGAGGAGATGTGTTCTATAATGTATCGATGAAATATTTGCATTTCTCTCTATAGGGCCCTATGATAAAATGACGTTGCTATATTTGAAATGTTTTTAAAAAGTCTTGTTGAAAAGATAAACCCTGTACATTTTCTGCTGCATTAAGGGGAATCTTAAGGTTGTTGAGAATGACATTTTGTAAAGACAATTGTTGAATACGTATTGTACATTTTATAAATGTCCTGTCTTTTTTGAGCTTGCTGATGGTTTGTCTTCAGTTGCAGAGTGAGCACAGCCCAGTGCTGTTCATTGTTGGGTTATTTGTGAAGGAAACATTTGTCTCCATCATCACTGTGGTAGAGTGAAGCTGGTGGAAAAAGATATACTCCCAAAAAAACACTATTTACTCTCATTGCAAAATCAAAATATAGAAGAGACACTCTGAATTCACTGGTGTTTGCAAGGTGACAGCCATCAATATACTAAAATTCATTTTACATCTTAAATAACAGGACAGGCTGTGTGCTCACACCACAGAGGATGTGGCACTTTAGAGGGTGATATATGGATTATGATGGGTTTGTCACAATTGGAATGCTACTTGCAGCCTTTCGATGCCATTCCTCTCCCTGATTGCAGCAGGAATATTGGGAGCCAGGGATGGACGTCATTAATTTAGGTCAATGAACAGAAAGGACCAGGCCATGCTGACAACTTGGTCATGCTAAGAACAGGGCTATGTTGTATGAAGATCCCAAGGGATATCCAGGCGAAACCTGCCAACCACAGCATAATGTTAACAGCAGAGATGGAGGACGTAACCAGGGGGGGTGGCTAGGAGAATGTGTCCTGATATATTAAAGAGTCAATTTTTTTTTTTGGCAGTAGGTCATTTTGGATTTAAACTGAGGGAGACTCCTCCCAGGAGTGAGAGGCCTCAGGCATTCCTGGAATGTTCTCTCAAAATCACCATTGAACAGGAACAATGATGCCGTGCTGCTCCTGCCATCCCTCCTGCAGGCTCACCACTGACACTGTCACCCATCGAACATCCATGCACAGCCCAGGACCATTTCACCTCTCGTTGACTCGATTCCCCTTCCCATCACAGAGTCTTCCCTTCCCCCCCCCACTCCACTTTCACCAAAAACATTGCTAGAATATTGAGCTGCTTCGTCTGCCCAACTGACACTTACCCCGTTGTAGTTCCATTTCACACTGTCATGTTTCGATAGTATTTCCCTGAGTGTTTGTATGTTTTCACCCCAGTGCAGGAGCCGTCTGTGAGGCAGTGTTGCCTTAAAACTGTATATAATATTTTATATAATGGTCCCTTCCTTTGTGAGGATAAGGTTTGGTATCCTTGACTATTTAATGATGTCAGAAAATACTCCTTTTTAATAGCGGGTTGTTTTAAACCTTGTCTTAGAACCAAAAGCTTTTCTGTGTAGATGTTACTAAAAGTAAAATCAGATGTTGATGTGATGTTTCATACCAGAATGAAATGCTCAGGATATTTCATGCTGAAAGATTTGAATCTCTACACTGTTTATACACTGCAATCATTAACAGCCAATAATGCAGTCTTCAATCGTACAAATGGAAATTAAAACTTTAATTCTTCCTTTATTGTATTTTCTTTGTTCCATCTTTAATATTATTTACAGTGGAATTGTTCTAAAATAATGCAATATGATGCACAGTGCTGCAGTCCAAACCCATGATCATTGTAAGAGGTTGCAATAGTAAATTGTACTAAGAGTGTTAACAGATATAAATGTGTCTCTATGTTGATGAGATATTGGCAAAGCTGCCCGTGTGCTTGGCCAAAGGAGGTAGATTTTAAGAACTGTGTAAAACGACAGGTTCAGGGAGGGAGTTGCAGAGCCAGGCCATAGGCAGCTGAAGGTATGGCCAATAAAGATGATCAGAAATAGAAACAGGAACTGGCCAATCAGACTAATCTCACATTCCTTTCATTTGCTTTGCCCTTTTCTCCCAATCCGACTGACCCAGGATCTCTATCTCAGCCTTAAATATACACAAGGACTCTCTCCCCACAGCTCCCTGTAGCAAGGAGTTCCACACAGACACTACCCTCTGTGAGGAGAAATTCCTTCTCATCTCTGTCTTCAATTGGTGCCCCTTTATTCTGAGACTGTGCCCTCTGGTCCTTGACTCTCCCATAAGGGGTAACATCCTCTCAGCATTGACCCTGTCAAACTCCTTCACAATCTTCTGAAGCAGCACAATCACAGTCATTCATTCACAAGAAGCTGGAAACAGGTCAGCACAGAGACTTCTGAGGGCTGTCTGACTGGAGGAGGTTACACAGGAGTGAATGGTGAATGGGATTTGGTGTGACTTAGGGACAGCAGAGTTTTGAATGGTCTCAAGTTAGAGAGTGGGAGGCTGGGCCAGGAGAGTATTGTATCAGGGGGTTTGGATTTAAAGGAGGTGATGGTAGTCCCACCACTGACTGGAAAGCCAACCTTGAGTCTCTGAGAGGAGGTGGTGGAAGTGATGGCTTTGGATATTTTTCTGATAGTTTGTGATGAAGAAAGGAGTGTAAGGTGGGGTTGTGGAATATTGAGATCAGCTATGATCATATTGAATATGAGGCAGGATTGAGGGGCTGATTGGCCTTATGCTTCTGATTCTTATGTTTGAAAGTCCCATGTACTCCCACTCAGGTAATGACAGGCCAGTTCTGGGGCTTTCCCTTGGGATTCAGGGCCGTGGGGATGGAGATTGTACTACCTACCGACCGCTGGTGAATCCAAGACTAGATTCTTCAGTGCCATAAGGTATGGAGGTGCCAGTGTTGGAATGGGGTGGACAAACTCGGAAATCACTTGACACCAGGTTATAGTCCAACAGGTTTATTTGAAATCACAAGCTTTCGGAGCACTGATGACTTCATCTGACGAAGGAGCAGCCCTCCAAAAACTTGTGATTTCAAATAAACCTGTAGGGCTACCACCTGGAGTCAAGTGATTTCCGATCGTGCCACATGGTGGCTGCAACTAGAAGGTGGTCCTCACTGGCCCCTGGGTCCAGGCACTGAATGTTGATGATCATAAGGAGGACTCTCACTGAATTTTCTTTCCAAATGCTAGTGGCCCACTTGATGGATGAACTCTGTGTGGTGAGCCTTTGCTTGTACCTGGGTTAATACCACCCAGCAGTGGCAGGAGGCCTGGCATTAGGCATTGCCATAGTTGGTGTGGAGTGGGAAGACTCCTCTTCCCAGATAGAATCCAGGTGGAGGTGGCCAAATGGCAGCCTCTCTATGAATCCCTGGCCTTGCCCTTGCAGTTCTTGGGCTGAGGTAGATGGGGTTTACAGGGACCTGGAGGGTGCTCATGATCCAGATTCCATTCCTGCTTCAACTCCAAGTAGACCCTCCCTATTTGGTTTGCTGGTTTTTGGAGCTGTGACCCAGTGCCTCACCAGCAGCAAGCAGTTGATTGGACTTTTTTGGTGGGGAATGTGGATGAGTGAGCATATGTTACCCAGCTGAGTTCCCTTGAGGAATTTCAGGTTTACTCCTTTGGAACAGGACTGCAACTGCCTGGCCTGGTGCTGAGGTCGAGGTTTTGAGGATCCAGTTGGGTTTTTAGCCAACAATCGAGCAGCTTTATGGGCACTGACGTTGGACAACAAGGAGGCCTGAACTCTGTCCCACAGCTAGTGAGGCTGGAATTTGAGTTCATGAGCCCTGGCAAGGTATGCAATTCAGTGACAAGAAATCACGTATAGCCTCCCTTATCTCAGGATTACAGATTCATGAATCCTCTGAAGGGACTTAGTTTATTTCATCACAAGATGATCGAGCTGGCAGATTAAGCATCCTGGAGTGTGATCCTCAACATGTTAGATTTGGTTACAATGCAGTGAAGTCTGTAACATGGATATTAAAAGCACAAACATCATTCGGACAAACCCAAGGACAATCTGAAGAATGTGAAGAATTCAATCCATGAGATAAGCCTGTCTGTCTTGCATTGCTATTGTGTTTAAAAAATGATTTGCAATTTAACAGCACTGGTCCAATATGGTAACATTTCAACAAATTCCAGAGACATGTGGACAGTAAGCAGGAAGCTAAGGAATGTAAGAGATGGAGGAGGAGGTCAAAGAGACTGTCAAGTGGTGAGGTTTGAGGAGACTCTAATACTGGAGAAAGAGACTGATATTTTAGGAAAGGGTTTGAGAGGACAGGAGGGGAGTGGAGTGATTTGAAGGTTGACTTACATTGGAAAGAAGAGTTTAGGATACTGTTAACAGTGATACAGAACGGGATATCAAGCTAAAGATTTTGTAAAGGTCTGGATCTCTTGCTTAAGTCTGTTGGATGTGGGGATGGATAAAGCTGGAATAATCTGCCATTTAAGCAAAGGCAGCATAGGAAGGTGAATGTGTGTGTGGCTTGAGGGGTAGAGTAGAAAGCTTAGAATTTAGGGACATTGGCATCATGTTTGTAAAAGGAGAAAGATGTTCAGAACTGATGGATTTTACCTGAGCTGAAAAGGAACTAATCTCCCAGCTGAGAGAATAAATAGTGGAGCAGGGGTGGATTTAAATTTATAAGGTATGGAGGGTGAGTTGACAAGTGAGCTTAGTTTTAAAGGTATCAGACAAGGCAAAAGAGGAAAGATGGGGAAGGAGGAAGTGAGGGAAGGCTTCAGTGTTGACAGTGAACAAAGAAATGAATAAATAAATGCACGGAGTATAGTGAACACAATTGGGGAACTGGAAACAGAGATTACTTTGGAGGATGTGACACGATAGCATTGACAGAAACATGGCTCAAACCAGAACAGAGCTGGATCCTTACCATCCTGGGGTATGAGGCTTTCGGTGAAACTGGAGGGGTAAAAGGTGCAGCTGTTTTGGTTAAATGCACTTGAATGAGATACAGTTCCTGAGTTAGAATCTATATGGTTGAAGGTTAGAAACAAGAAGGGAAGAAATAGAAGAGGCATTTGTAGTCAGATTATGAAAATCTTCAGGACAAGTAGGATTATAATAGTTGATGGTTTCAATTGCCCTGGGGTAGACTGGGAAAAGGTAGAATGTGGATCAGGGAAAGGGAGCAATTTCTGCAATATGTGCAGGAGAACTTCCTGGAGCAATACATTTCCAGTCCAACCAGAGAGGGGGCTGTACTGGATCTAATCCTTGGAAATGAGGCAGGCCAGGTGGAGAATGTCAGAGCATTTAGGAAATAGCGATCATAATGTAATAAGGTTTAATATTAAGTTGGAGAAGGATAAAATTCAGTCAATGATTAAGATCTTAGACAGGAAAATGGCAGATTTTTAGAGGTCTACAAGTTCAACTGGAACATGATTGGAAACATATTTTGGTGGATAAAGCAGCAAATGAAAATGGGAGAATTTCAACAGTGAGATGGATGGGTTGTAAGCTCAGCACATACTGATGAGAAATAACTGAGTATCCAAAGTGAGAGTGCCTTGGATGACGAAGGATATTGATGAGAAAGATCCAGAAGAGAAAGGAGGCTTATGGTGCACATGGGAATAGAAATTCGGAAGCAAATCTGAAATGCAGGAGAGAGGCTAAGGCTGGAATAAGGGAAAGAATAGCAGGCTGTACACAAACAACTAGTAAAATATTCTGAAGCATATTCATAGTAAAAGGTAAGTGAAAGATAGAATGGGATAAGGAACAAGCATAGTAAGCTACTCACTGAAGCAAATGGTACGGCAGAGGTACGAAATAAATATTTTGCTTCTGTCTCTACCAAATTTGAAGATGGTGACAGTGGCTCAGTTGAAAATGTGGGTGTTGAGCAACTGAGCAGCACAGTGGTAGATAAAGAGGAGGTGTTAAAAATGCTGCACACTCCAGGTAGAGAAGTCACCAGGTCTGAGTGGGATATGTCCGAGATTGCTGAGAGACGGAAGGGAGCAAACTGTGGAGCTTGTTGACAGAACCTTTCCAGACTGCTCTGAAATCAGGATTAGTCAAGGTGGCCAGGACTGGACGATTGCAAATATGACACCGTTGTTTAAGAAAGGGACAAAGGATAAACTCAGAAGACTACAGACCTGTCAGCTTAGCACCAATTGTGGGAAACTGATGGAGGCCATAATACAGGAGAAGTTAAAATACATTTAGAGAAAAATGAGTTAATACTAAACAGTCAACATGACTTTGTCAAGGGCAGGTCATGTCTGACAAATTTAACTGAGTTCTTTGACGAGGTGACACAGGCAGTGGATGAGGGTAGTGCTGGGGATGCTGTATATTTGGACTCTCAGAAAGCATTTAATACAGTGCCACATGGCAGCTTGGTTAGCAAATGAGAAACGTTTGGGATTGATGGCTCTTTGGCAGCATGGATTAGAAATTGGCTAAAAGATCGGAAACAGAGGGGAGGTAAAGATGGGCATTTCTCAGATTGGAGAGGAGTTCAATGTGGTATTCCCCTGGGGTTGGTGTGGGGACCCTTTTTCAGATATAGAACATAGAAAAGTACAGCACAAAACAGGCCCTTTGGCCCACGATGCTGTGCTAAGATTTAATCCTAATGTAAAATATAATAACCTAATCTATGCCCCCCTCCACTCACTGCTCTCCATGTGTATGTCTACGTTTTTATGGAGAGTGTAGACATGCAGTGGGTGTGGGAGCTCAGTCGTTGAGTTAATGCTATTGATAGTTTCCTGATGACATGGTGGGTTATGGGAATATGGTGCTGAGTTGGAAGATCAACCATGTTCTAGAATGGCCTGTGCGTGCTCCAATTCCTGAGAATAAAAATCAGGGGCAGGAATTATCATTTTAAATTGCTGAATTTAATGTTCTGTGCAGAGGTCTGTCAAAAGACAAAGTTCTGTTCCTTGAGGCTTAGCTCTTGGACAGTTTTAAAAAGTGTTCTGAGCTAAGGTACATGTTGCTTATACAGAACTCAATCAAGTCTAATGTCCTGGCAGCATTCACCCTCTCAAAGATTATTCTTGTCCCATTGTTCAGAGTCCAAAGGGCTTTATGGGAGTCCTATCAAAATCAATACTAATTAGTTTTCAAGAGGTTTATACTTTGCACAGCTAGTTATAAAAATGAGCACAGGTATGTAAAAGGAATCAATTATCCAAACACAGGTCATTTACAGGCATTTCTCCTGTGAGAAATTCTCACAGGGAATAAGACATTGAACAAATACGTTCTATCTGTTTTCATGGTAACAGATACAAAAAGAAGTTTGGAGGTAATTAGTAAACTGATGGTCCAGTGGAACTAAGGAATTTTGTGGTAAGTAACAAACAGACAGTCATACAGCATGCAAACAGACCCTTCGGTCCAACTTATCCATGCTGTTCCCAAACTAAACCAGTCCCACTTGCCTGCATTTGGCCCATATCCCTCTAAAACTTTCCCATTCATGCACCTGTCCAGATGTCTTTTAAGTGCTGTAATTATACCAACAGCTCCCATTTTCTCTGGCAGTTCATTCCACACATAAATCTTCTCTGTGTGACAAAGTTTCCCTTCAGGTCCTTTTTAAGTCTTACACCTTAAACCTATGCCCCTCTAGTTTTGAACTCTCCACCCTGGGAAAAGCCCTTTTATCTATGTTCCTCATGATTTTATAAACCTCTATCAGGTCACCCCTCATCCTTCTACGCTCCACAGAAAAAAGTTCCAGCCTATGCAGTCTCCTGATAACTCAACCCTCCAGTCCAGGTAACATCTCGGTAAATCATCTCTGCACCTTTTCCAATTTAATAATATCAGATTAATTAAATGGGTGAAATAGCCTCAGACAGATGTCCACTTTACTCCCTGGGAAGATATTATCGGGTCCCAACATGGCTGCCACCTTCCTTTGCTGCTGACACTATGGAGAGAATGCCTGCTTCCTGTCAGAACTTGTTGCTAGTCACTGGGCACCATTACCTCCTGATGGATGAGGGCATTAAAACTTTTAAAAATAACATTACAAGAATGAGGTACCAGCTAATGGCCCAGAATTCACCCAGGTATTTGAACATTTGGCACATGGAATGTTGGCCTTTTTTCTTAGCTTGTGCTATTAAGTAAAGAGATGGACCCTATCTATCAGTTTGGTAGATATTTCCCAAGTATTACGTAGTATAGTCACAGGTCAACCATTTTATATTTGTTACATTTTAAAAATATTCCCTTGTTACTTTGCTTCACTTTACTATCATCCAAAGAGACACTTGTGTGGAACTATTCAGGGAAACATGGTTTTCTATTGACTTTAATGGGTTTTTCCAACAACATAGAATTGACATTCAGATTTATTCAAACAACTAACTCACTATCATACCCACACATGGTAACATCCTGTAGCTGACTGTGATCTTCATCATCCAATAGGCATTGCTATTCAAGTTGTTTATCCTTTTCTGCATATCCTCCAACAGATTGCAGAGTTTGCCTTGACCTCTTGTCTATACTTTCACCCACAGGTATCCAACACAGCAACCCAACACAGGTACCCTCTGTCTCATAAAGGTATTTCTCAATTTTCTCACCCCAAATGTAGGAGAGAAAAGCAGTTTGCAACCATTGAGTATTCTGTATTATGTCAGGACACAAGTTCCTAATCTTCTTTTGAGATCTACAGCATCCAAGCTCCTCCAGATGCTATGGACCAGATAAAATAATGCATTGGATTTCATTTCTGATGGAAAATTACTCTTGGAAAAGAGCACACTGGGCTTTGGGATCAGCACCCCAAATTTGAAACCAGTTCAGAGACCTCGACCCACACTGTGTGAGATGGTACTGGAGGTATGAATGGGGCTTAAAAATGGAAAATTCCCTGCAGCTGATTCCCTGCCATCTGAAACAAAAAACCAAAGATCCACCCATTTCTTATTTGGGAGGTTAAGAATAACGTGTTAACAGAAGGGGCTTATAATGTTGCAAATTACAGGCGTAAGTTTGAGAACTGGAAGTGCTTTAGAAGTCAGGAGAGAGCCTCCAAAAAGCAGATAAAGACAAAACTAAAATAACAGTAAGCTAACCTGGAATATTAAACCAGATTTTTGAGAGTTGTTTTCAAGAGAGTAAATTGAAAGGAGGGGACTAACTAAACTGGAATAGAAAATACTGGAGAAACTTCAGCATGTCGGGCAGAATGGGTGAGGAGAGAAACAGGGCTAATGGTTTGAGTCTAATGTGGCGGTTCCAAAAATTATGGTATTAAGAAATTACATGTGCCAGGGCCTGATGGGGGAATCTCTGGGTTGGGGGGTGGGGGGGGGGAAGGAAAGGTAGGCCACCTGGGGTCCTGGATGGTGCTGTGCACCCAGTGGGACAGGGAGACTCCTCCCTCCCCCACACAGCCCTTCAATGTCAGAGTTTAGTCTGAGCTCACTCCATTGAGAGTCCAAGTCTGCTGCTTGTAAAAATGGTTAATCATTAACTTTGTTCTTTAATGTACATGGGAACAGTCACCCTGGAAACTAATCTTCATAGTGAAGGGTTTATTGGGGACAGGGATTAACTGGTTCAGGCTCAGCTTTTGCTGGTGATCTGAAACTCACTTCAAAAACACATTAGTCGCTGATTCAATGTTGCTGCTGCACAGAGTGGGGTTCAGTACATGTTGCTGTTTGAGAGGAATGGGAAATGGTCTCTAGCACCCTTCACCTACAGCCAAGTCCACCCAGATGAGAACAGGAACTCACCTGCCCAACATGAAGCTGCAGGGACTCCTCCCGGTATAACACAGCAGCTGAGGCCTGATCACAGCTCCTCCCAGAGACAGAGAGATGGGGACAGGCAGCAGTCAGCGCTGCATTGTGGGACCAACAACAGGAGCAAACTGGGAAAGGGAGCATTCACTTTAGAATCTTCAAACGGGAAATTCCATGAAGTTATACTCGGAAAGCAGAAAGTCTCACCCAGGAGATGGTGTGACTGGGCCATTATCTTGTTTTACTTGCCTGTTGGAAGTGGGCATCACTGGCTGGGTCTAGTATTTATTACCCATCCCTAGTTGCCCCCTTGAGAAGGTGGGGGTGAGCTGCCTTCTTGAACCGCTGCAGTCCATGTGCTGTGGGTTGACCCACAATGTCCCTTAGGGAGGGAATCCCAGGATTCTGGCCCAGTGACACTGAAGGAATAACAATATATTTCCAAGTCAGGAGGGTGAGGGGCTTGGAGGGGAACCTGCAGAGGGTGATGTTCCCATGTATCTGCTGCCATTGTCCTTCAAGATGGAAGTGGTTGAGGATTTGGAAGGTGGTGTCTGAGGGTCTTTGGTGAATTTCTGCAGGACATCTTGTAGATAGTACACACTGCTGTTACTGAGCATCAGAGGTGGAGGGAGGGGATACTAATGGATGTGGTGCCAATCAAGCAGGGGCTGCTTTGTCCTGGATGGTGTCGAGCTTCTCGAGTGTTGTTGGAGCTGCCCCCATCCAGGGTAAGTGGGGAGTATTCCATCACACTCCTGACTTGTGCCTTGTAGATGGTGGACAGAATTTGGGGAGTCAGGAGGTGAGTTACTCCCCACGGTATTCCTAACCCCTAACCTGCTCTTGGAGCCACTGTGTTTAAACGGCTTCAGACAGATACAGGGCAGAAGTGAGGTCTCCAGATGTTGGAGATCAGAGTGGGGAGAGTGGTGCTGGCAAAGCACAGCAGGTCAGGCAGCATCCGAGGAGCAGGAACATCGACATTTCGGGCATACGTCTGACCTGCTGTGCCTTTCCAACACTACACTCTCAACTTCAGACAGATACATACAAGTGCAGTACAACAAGTCACCTTCATACAAGCGTGTACAGTATAACAGGTCACTTTCACACACGCGTGTACAGTATAACAGGTCACTTTCACACACGTGTGTACAGTACAACAGATCACTTTCACACACGCGTGTACAGTATAACAGGTCACTTTGACACACGTGTGTAAAGTATAACAGGTCACTTTCACACATGCGTGTACAGTATAAAAGGTCACTTTCACACACGCGTGTACAGTATAACAGATCACTTTCACACATGTGTGTACAGTATAACAGATCACTTTCACACACGCGTGTACAGTATAACAGGTCACTTTCACACACGTGTGTACAGTACAACAGATCACTTTCACACATGCGTGTACAGTATAACACGTCACTTTCACACACGTGTGTAAAGTATAACAGGTCACTTTCAGACAGGCATGTACAGTATAACAGATCACTTTCACACATGCATGTACAGTATAACAGATCACTCACACACGCGTGTACAGTATAACAGGTCACTTTCACACACGCATGTACAGTTAACAGATCACTTTCACACGCATGTACAGTATAACAGATCACTTTCACATACGCGTGTACAGTATAACAAGTCACCTTCACACACGCGTGTACAGTATAACAGGTCACTTTCACACACGTGTGTACAGTATAACAGATCACTTTCACACACGCGTGTACAGTATAACAGGTCACTTTCACACACGCGTGTACAGTATAACAGGTCACTTTCACACATGCATGTACAATATAACAGATCACTTTCACACGCGTGTACAGTATAACAGGTCACTTTCACACATGCGTGTACAGTATAACAGGTCACTTTCACACACGCATGTACAATATAACAGATCACTTTCACACACGCGTGTACAGTATAACAGGTCACTTTTCACACACGCATGTACAGTATAACAGATCACTTTGACACATATGTGTACAGTATAACAAGTCACCTTCACACACGTATGTACAGTATAACAGATCACTTTCACACACGCGTGTACAGTATAACAGGTCACTTTCACACACGTGTGTACAGTATAACAGATCACTTTCACACATGCGTGTACAGTATAACAGGTCACTTTCACACACGTGTGTAAAGTATAACAGGTCACTTTCACACACGCGTGTACAGTACAACAGGTCACTTTCACACACGCATGTACAGTATAACAGATCACTTTCATACACATGTGTACAGTATAACAGATCACTTTCACACACGCGTGTACAGTATAACAGGTCACTTTCACACACGTGTGTATAGTACAACAGATCACGTTCACACATGCGTGTACAGTATAACAGGTCACTTTCACACAGGCATGTACAGTATAACAGATCACTTTCACACATGCATGTACAGTATAACAGATCACTTTCACACACGCGTGTACAGTATAACAGGTCACTTTCACACACGCATGTACAGTTAACAGATCACTTTCACACGCATGTACAGTATAACAGATCACTTTCACACACGCGTGTACAGTATAACAAGTCACCTTCACACACGCGTGTACAGTATAACAGGTCACTTTCACACACGTGTGTACAGTATAACAGATCACTTTCACACACGCGTGTACAGTATAACAGATCACTTTCACACACGTGTGTACAGTATAACAGATCATTTTCACACACACATGTTCAGTATAACAGATCACTTTCACACATGTCTGTACAGTATAACAGATCACTTTCACACGCGTGTACAGTATAACAGGTCACTTTCACACCCGCATGTACAGTATAACTGATCACTTTCACACACGTGTGTACAGTATAACACATCACTTTCACACACGCTTGTACAGTATAACAGATCACTTTCACACACACGTGTATTGTATAACAGATCACTTTCACACACGCGTGTATAGTATAACATGTCACTTTCACACACACGTGTACAGTATAACAGATCACGTTCACACGCGTGTACAGTATAACAGATCACTTTCACACGCGTGTACAGTATAACAGGTCACTTTCACACACGCGTGTACAGTATAACAGGTCACTTTCACTCACGCGTGTACAGTATAACAGATCACTTTCACACATGCGTGTACAGTATAACAGGTCACTTTCACACACGCGTGTACAGTATAACAGGTCACTTTCACACACGCGTGTACAGTATAACAGGTCACTTTCACACACGCGTGTACAGTATAACAGATCACTTTCACACACGCCTGTTCAGTATAACAGGTCACTTTCACACACGCCTGTACAGTATAACAGATCACTTTCACACACGCGTGAACAGTATAACAGTCACTTTCACACATGCGTGTACAGTATAACAGATCACTTTCACACACGCGTGTACAGTATAACAGATCACTTTCACACACGTCTGTACAGTATAACAGATCACTTTCACACACGCGAGTACAGTATAACAGATCACTTTCACACATGTGTGTACAGTATAACAGGTCACTTTCACACGCGTGTACAGTATAACAGATCACTTTCACACATATGTGTACAGTATAACAGATCGCTTTCACACACGCGTGTACAGTATAACAGATCAATTTCACACACGTGTGTACAGTATAACAGATCACTTTCACACACGCATGTACAGTATAACGGATCACTTTCACACATGTGTGTACAGTATAACCGGTCACTTTCACATGTGTGTACAGTATAACAGGTCACTTTCACACATGCATGTACAGTAGAACAGATCACTTTCACACGCATGTAAAATATAACAGATCACTCACACACACGTGTACAGTATAACAGGTCACTTTCACACACGCGTGTGCAGTATAACAGGTCACATTCACACATGTGTGTACAGTATAACAGGTCACTTTCACACACGCGTGTACAGTATAACAGGTCACTTTGACACACGTGTGTAAAGTATAACAGGTCACTTTCACACATGCGTGTACAGTATAAAAGGTCACTTTCACACACGCGTGTACAGTATAACAGATCACTTTCACACATGTGTGTACAGTACAACAGATCACTTTCACACATGCGTGTACAGTATAACACGTCACTTTCACACACGTGTGTAAAGTATAACAGGTCACTTTCAGACAGGCATGTACAGTATAACAGATCACTTTCACACATGCATGTACAGTATAACAGATCACTCACACACGCGTGTACAGTATAACAGGTCACTTTCACACACGCATGTACAGTTAACAGATCACTTTCACACGCATGTACAGTATAACAGATCACTTTCACATACGCGTGTACAGTATAACAAGTCACCTTCACACACGCGTGTACAGTATAACAGGTCACTTTCACACACGTGTGTACAGTATAACAGATCACTTTCACACACGCGTGTACAGTATAACAGGTCACTTTCACACACGCGTGTACAGTATAACAGGTCACTTTCACACATGCATGTACAATATAACAGATCACTTTCACACGCGTGTACAGTATAACAGGTCACTTTCACACATGCGTGTACAGTATAACAGGTCACTTTCACACACGCATGTACAATATAACAGATCACTTTCACACACGCGTGTACAGTATAACAGGTCACTTTTCACACACGCATGTACAGTATAACAGATCACTTTGACACATATGTGTACAGTATAACAAGTCACCTTCACACACGTATGTACAGTATAACAGATCACTTTCACACACGCGTGTACAGTATAACAGGTCACTTTCACACACGTGTGTACAGTATAACAGATCACTTTCACACATGCGTGTACAGTATAACAGGTCACTTTCACACACGTGTGTAAAGTATAACAGGTCACTTTCACACATGCGTGTACAGTACAACAGGTCACTTTCACACACGCATGTACAGTATAACAGATCACTTTCATACACATGTGTACAGTATAACAGATCACTTTCACACACGCGTGTACAGTATAACAGGTCACTTTCACACACGTGTGTATAGTACAACAGATCACGTTCACACATGCGTGTACAGTATAACAGGTCACTTTCACACAGGCATGTACAGTATAACAGATCACTTTCACACATGCATGTACAGTATAACAGATCACTTTCACACACGCGTGTACAGTATAACAGGTCACTTTCACACACGCATGTACAGTTAACAGATCACTTTCACACGCATGTACAGTATAACAGATCACTTTCACACACGCGTGTACAGTATAACAAGTCACCTTCACACACGCGTGTACAGTATAACAGGTCACTTTCACACACGTGTGTACAGTATAACAGATCACTTTCACACACGCGTGTACAGTATAACAGATCACTTTCACACACGTGTGTACAGTATAACAGATCATTTTCACACACACATGTTCAGTATAACAGATCACTTTCACACATGTCTGTACAGTATAACAGATCACTTTCACACGCGTGTACAGTATAACAGGTCACTTTCACACCCGCATGTACAGTATAACTGATCACTTTCACACACGTGTGTACAGTATAACACATCACTTTCACACACGCTTGTACAGTATAACAGATCACTTTCACACACACGTGTATTGTATAACAGATCACTTTCACACACGCGTGTATAGTATAACATGTCACTTTCACACACACGTGTACAGTATAACAGATCACGTTCACACGCGTGTACAGTATAACAGATCACTTTCACACGCGTGTACAGTATAACAGGTCACTTTCACACACGCGTGTACAGTATAACAGGTCACTTTCACTCACGCGTGTACAGTATAACAGATCACTTTCACACATGCGTGTACAGTATAACAGGTCACTTTCACACACGCGTGTACAGTATAACAGGTCACTTTCACACACGCGTGTACAGTATAACAGGTCACTTTCACACACGCGTGTACAGTATAACAGATCACTTTCACACACGCCTGTTCAGTATAACAGGTCACTTTCACACACGCCTGTACAGTATAACAGATCACTTTCACACGCGTGAACAGTATAACAGTCACTTTCACACATGCGTGTACAGTATAACAGATCACTTTCACACACGCGTGTACAGTATAACAGATCACTTTCACACACGTCTGTACAGTATAACAGATCACTTTCACACACGCGAGTACAGTATAACAGATCACTTTCACACATGTGTGTACAGTATAACAGGTCACTTTCACACGCGTGTACAGTATAACAGATCACTTTCACACATATGTGTACAGTATAACAGATCGCTTTCACACACGCGTGTACAGTATAACAGATCAATTTCACACACGTGTGTACAGTATAACAGATCACTTTCACACACGCATGTACAGTATAACGGATCACTTTCACACATGTGTGTACAGTATAACCGGTCACTTTCACATGTGTGTACAGTATAACAGGTCACTTTCACACATGCATGTACAGTAGAACAGATCACTTTCACACGCATGTAAAATATAACAGATCACTCACACACACGTGTACAGTATAACAGGTCACTTTCACACACGCGTGTGCAGTATAACAGGTCACATTCACACATGTGTGTACAGTATAACAGATCACTTTCACACACGCGTGTACAGTATAACAGGTCACTTTCACACACGCGTGTACAATATAACAGGTCACTTTCACACATGTGTGTACAGTATAACAGATCACTTTCACACACGCGTGTACAGTATAACAGGTCACTTTCACAGACGCGTGTTAAAGTATAACAGGTCACTTTCACACACGCGTGTACAGTATAACAGGTCACTTTCACTCACGCGTGTGCAGTATAACAGATCACTTTCACACACGCATGTACAGTATAACAGGTCACTTTCACACACGCGTGTACAGTATAACAGATTACTCATACACGCGTGTACAGTATAACAGGTCACTTTCACACACGCATGTACAGTATAACAGGTCACTTTCACACACGCATGTTAAGTATAACAGGTCACTTTCACACACGCATGTACAGTATAACAGATTACTCACACACGCGTGTACAGTATAACAGGTCACTTTCACTCACGCGTGTGCAGTATAACAGATCACTTTCACACACGCATGTACAGTATAACAGGTCACTTTCACATGCGTGTACAGTATAACAGATCACTCACACGCGTGTACAGTATAACAGGTCACTTTCACACACGCATGTTAAGTATAACAGGTCACTTTCACATGCGTGTACAGTATAACAGGTCACTTTCACACAGGCGTGTACAGTATAACAGGTCACTTTCACACACGCGTGTACAGTATAACAGGTCACTTTCACACGCGTGTACAGTATAACAGGTCACTTTCACACACGTGTGTACAGTATAACAGATCACTTTCACACCCGTGTACAGTATAACTGGTCACTTTCACACACGCATGTACAGTATAACAGGTCACTCTCACACGCGTGTACAGTATAACAGGTCACTTTCACACACGCGTGTACAGTATAACAGGTCGCTTTCACACACGCGTGTACAGTATAACAGGTCACTTTCACATGCGTGTACAGTATAACAGATCACTTTCACACACGCATGTACAGTATAACAGATCACTTTCACACACGTGTGTACAGTATAACACATCAGTTTCACATGCGTGTACAGTATAACAGGTCACTTTCTCACGTGTGTACAGTATAACAGGTCACTTTCACATGCGTGTACAGTATAACAGATCACTTTCACACATGTGTGTACAGTATAACAGATCACTTTCACACACGCGTGTACAGTATAACAGATTACTCACACACGTGTGTACAGTATAACAGGTCACTTTCACACACGCATGTACAGTATAACAGGTCACTTTCACACACGCATGTTAAGTATAACAGGTCACTTTCACACACGCATGTACAGTATAACAGATTACTCACACACGCGTGTACAGTATAACAGGTCACTTTCACACACGCGTGTACAGTATAACAGGTCACTTTCACTCACGCGTGTGCAGTATAACAGATCACTTTCACACACGCATGTACAGTATAACAGGTCACTTTCACATGCGTGTACAGTATAACAGATCACTCACACGCGTGTACAGTATAACAGGTCACTTTCACACGCGTGTACAGTATAACAGGTCACTTTCACACATGCGTGTACAGTATAACAGGTCACTTTCACACGCGTGTACAGTATAACAGGTCACTTTCACACACGTGTGTACAGTATAACAGATCACTTTCACACCCGTGTACAGTATAACTGGTCACTTTCACACACGCATGTACAGTATAACAGGTCACTTTCACACGCGTGTACAGTATAACAGGTCACTTTCACACACGCGTGTACAGTATAACAGGTCACTTTCACATGCGTGTACAGTATAACAGATCACTTTCACACACGCATGTACAGTATAACAGATCACTATCACACACGCATGTTAAGTATAACAGGTCACTTTCACATGCGTGTACAGTATTACAGATCACTTTCACACACGCCTGTACAGTATAACAGGTCACTTTCACATGCGTGTACAGTATAACAGATCACTTTCACACACGCGTGTACAGTATAACAGGTCACTTTCACACACGCATGTTAAGTATAAAAGGTCACTTTCACATGCGTGTACAGTATTACAGATCACTTTCACACACGCGTGTACAGTATAACAGGTCACTTTCACATGCGTGTACAGTATAACAGATCACTTTCACACATGCGTGTACAGTATAACAGGTCACTTTCACATGCGTGTACAGTATAACAGGTCACTTTCACACGCGTGTACAGTATAACAGGTCACTTCCACACATGTGTGTACAGTATAACAGATCACTTTCACACACGCATGTACAGTATAACAGGTCAATTTCACACGCATGTACAGTATAACAGGTCACTTTCACACACGCGTGTTAAAGTATAACAGGTCACTTTCACACACGCGTGCTAAAGTATAACAGGTCACTTTCACACAGGCGTGAACAGTATAACAGGTCACTTTCACACAGGCATGTACAGTATAACAGGTCACTTTCACACACGCGTGTTAAAGTATAACAGGTCACTTTCACACAGGCGTGAACAGTATAACAGGTCACTTTCACACAGGCATGTACAGTATAACAGGTCACTTTCACACGTGTGTACAGTATAACAGATCACTTTCACACGCGTGTACAGTATAACAGGTCACTTTCACTCACGCGTGTGCAGTATAACAGATCACTTTCACACACGCTTGTACAGTATAACAGGTCACTTTCACACACGCGTGTACAGTATAACAGATTACTCACACACGCGTGTACAGTATAACAGGTCACTTTCACACACGCGTGTACAGTATAACAAGTCACCTTCACACACGCGTGTACAGTATAACAGGTCACTTTTACACACGCATGTAAAATATAACAGATCACTCACACACGCGTGTACAGTATAACAGGTCACTTTCACACACGCGTGTACAGTATAACAGATCACTTTCACACAGGTGTGTACAGTATAACAGATCACTTTCACACACGCGTGTACAGTATAACAGGTCACATTCACACACGCGTGTACAGTATAACAGGTCACTTTCACACATGTGTGTACAGTATAACAGATCACTTTCACACACGCGCGTACAGTATAACAGATCACTTTCACACACGCGTGTACAGTATAACAGGTCACTTTCACAGACGCGTGTTAAAGTATAACAGGTCACTTTCACACACGCGTGTACAGTATAACAGGTCACTTTCACTCACGCGTGTGCAGTATAACAGATCACATTCACACACGCATGTACAGTATAACAGGTCACTTTCACACACGCGTGTACAGTATAACAGATTACTCACACACGCGTGTACAGTATAACAGGTCACTTTCACACACGCATGTACAGTATAACAGGTCACTTTCACACACTCATGTTAAGTATAACAGGTCACTTTCACACACGCATGTACAGTATAACAGATTACTCACACACGCGTGTACAGTATAACAGGTCACTTTCACACACGCGTGTACAGTATAACAGGTCACTTTCACTCACGCGTGTGCAGTATAACAGATCACTTTCACACACGCATGTACAGTATAACAGGTCACTTTCACATGCGTGTACAGTATAACAGATCACTCACACGCGTGTACAGTATAACAGGTCACTTTCACACGCGTGTACAGTATAACAGGTCACTTTCACACACGCATGTTAAGTATAACAGGTCACTTTCACACACGCGTGTACAGTATTACAGATCACTTTCACACATGCGTGTACAGTATAACAGGTCACTTTCACACGCGTGTACAGTATAACAGGTCACTTTCACACACGTGTGTACAGTATAACAGATCACTTTCACACCCGTGTACAGTATAACTGGTCACTTTCACACACGCATGTACAGTATAACAGGTCACTCTCACACGCGTGTACAGTATAACAGGTCACTTTCACACACGCGTGTACAGTATAACAGGTCGCTTTCACACACGCGTGTACAGTATAACAGGTCACTTTCACATGCGTGTACAGTATAACAGATCACTTTCACACACGCGTGTACAGTATAACAGATCACTTTCACACACGTGTGTACAGTATAACACATCAGTTTCACATGCGTGTACAGTATAACAGGTCACTTTCACACGCGTGTACAGTATAACAGGTCACTTTCACATGCGTGTACAGTATAACAGATCACTTTCACACACGCATGTACAGTATAACAGATCACTTTCACACACGCATGTTAAGTATAACAGGTCACTTTCACATGCGTGTACAGTATTACAGATCACTTTCACACACGCGTGTACAGTATAACAGGTCACTTTCTCACGTGTGTACAGTATAACAGGTCACTTTCACATGCGTGTACAGTATAACAGATCACTTTCACACATGTGTGTACAGTATAACAGATCACTTTCACACACGCGTGTGCAGTATAACAGATCACTTTCACACACGCATGTACAGTATAACAGGTCACTTTCACACACGCGTGTACAGTATAACAGATTACTCACACACGCGTGTACAGTATAACAGGTCACTTTCACACACGCATGTACAGTATAACAGGTCACTTTCACACACGCATGTTAAGTATAACAGGTCACTTTCACACACGCATGTACAGTATAACAGATTACTCACACACGCGTGTACAGTATAACAGGTCACTTTCACACACGCGTGTACAGTATAACAGGTCACTTTCACTCACGCGTGTGCAGTATAACAGATCACTTTCACACACGCATGTACAGTATAACAGGTCACTTTCACATGCGTGTACAGTATAACAGATCACTCACACGCGTGTACAGTATAACAGGTCACTTTCACACGCGTGTACAGTATAACAGGTCACTTTCACACATGCGTGTACAGTATAACAGGTCACTTTCACACGTGTGTACAGTATAACAGGTCACTTTCACACACGTGTGTACAGTATAACAGATCACTTTCACACCCGTGTACAGTATAACAGGTCACTTTCACTCACGCGTGTGCAGTATAACAGATCACTTTCACACACGCATGTACAGTATAACAGGTCACATTCACACACGCGTGTACAGTATAACAGGTCGCTTTCACACACGCGTGTACAGTATAACAGGTCACTTTCACATGCGTGTACAGTATAACAGATCACTTTCACACACGCATGTACAGTATAACAGATCACTTTCACACACGTGTGTACAGTATAACACATCAGTTTCACATGCGTGTACAGTATAACAGGTCACTTTCACACGTGTGTACAGTATAACAGGTCACTTTCACATGCGTGTACAGTATAACAGATCACTTTCACACATGTGTGTACAGTATAACAGATCACTTTCACACATGTGTGTACAGTATAACAGATCACTTTCACACCCGTATACAGTATAACAGGTCACTTTCACACACGCGTGTACAGAATAACAGATCACTTTGACACCCGCATGTACAGTATAACAGGTCACTTTCACACGCGTGTACAGTATAACAGGTCACTTTCACACACGCGTGTACAGTATAACAGGTCACTTTCACACACGCGTGTACAGTATAACAGGTCACTTTCACATGCGTGTACAGTATAACAGATCACTTTCACACACGCATGTACAGTATAACAGATCACTTTCACACACGTGTACAGTATAACAGGTCACTTTCACATGCGTGTACAGTATAACAGGTCACTTTCACACGCGTGTACAGTATAACAGGTCACTTCCACACATGTGTGTACAGTATAACAGATCACTTTCACACACGCATGTACAGTATAACAGGTCACTTTCACACGCATGTACAGTATAACAGGTCACTTTCACACACGCGTGTTAAAGTATAACAGGTCACTTTCACACACGCGTGTTAAAGTATAACAGGTCACTTTCACACAGGCGTGAACAGTATAACAGGTCACTTTCACACGTGTGTACAGTATAACAGATCACTTTCACACGCGTGTACAGTATAACAGGTCACTTTCACTCACGCGTGTGCAGTATAACAGATCACTTTCACACACGCATGTACAGTATGACAGGTCACTTTCACACACGCGTGTACAGTATAACAGATTACTCACACACGCGTGTACAGTATAACAGGTCACTTTCACACACGCATGTACAGTATAACAGGTCACTTTCACATGCGTGTACAGTATAACAGATCACTTTCACACGCGTGTACAGTATAACAGGTCACTTTCACACGAGTGTACAGTATAACAGGTCACTCACACACGCATGTTAAGTATAACAGGTCACTTTCACATGCGTGTACAGTATTACAGATCACTTTCACACATGCGTGTACAGTATAACAGGTCACTTTCACACGCGTGTACAGTATAACAGGTCACTTTCACACACGCGTGTACAGTATAACAGATCACTTTCACACACGCAGGTACATTATAACAGGTCATTTTCACACGCGTGTACAGTATAACAGGTCACTTTCACATACGCGTGTACAGTATAACAGATCACTTTCACACACGCGTGTACAGTATAACAGGTCACTTTCACATGCGTGTACAGTATAACAGATCACTTTCACACACGCATGTACAGTATAACAGATCACTTTCACACACGTGTACAGTATAACAGGTCACTTTCACATGCTTTTACAGTATAACAGGTCACTTTCACACGCGTGTACAGTATAACAGGTCACTTCCACACATGTGTGTACAGTATAACAGATCACATTCACACACGCATGTACAGTATAACAGGTCAATTTCACACGCATGTACAGTATAACAGGTCACTTTCACACACGCGTGTTAAAGTATAACAGGTCACTTTCACACACGCGTGTTAAAGTATAACAGGTCACTTTCACACAGGCGTGAACAGTATAACAGGTCACTTTCACACAGGCATGTACAGTATAACAGGTCACTTTCACACGTGTGTACAGTATAACAGATCACTCACACGCGTGTACAGTATAACAGGTCACTTTCACACACGCTTGTACAGTATAACAGGTCACTTTCACACACGCGTGTACAGTATAACAGATTACTCACACGCGTGTACAGTATAACAGGTCACTTTCACACACGCGTGTACAGTATAACAAGTCACCTTCACACACGCGTGTACAGTATAACAGGTCACTTTTACACACGCATGTAAAATATAACAGATCACTCACACACGCGTGTACAGTATAACAGGTCACTTTCACACACGCATGTTAAGTATAACAGGTCACTTTCACAAGCGTGTACAGTATAACACGTCACTTTCACACACGCGTGTACAGTATAACAGATCACTTTCACACACGCGTGTACAGTATAACAGGTCACTTTCACAGACGCGTGTTAAAGTATAACAGGTCACTTTCACACACGCGTGTACAGTATAACAGGTCACTTTCACTCACGCGTGTGCAGTATAACAGATCACATTCACACACGCATGTACAGTATAACAGGTCACTTTCACACACGCGTGTACAGTATAACAGATTACTCACACACGCGTGTACAGTATAACAGGTCACTTTCACACACGCATGTACAGTATAACAGGTCACTTTCACACACTCATGTTAAGTATAACAGGTCACTTTCACACACGCATGTACAGTATAACAGATTACTCACACACGCGTGTACAGTATAACAGGTCACTTTCACACACGCGTGTACAGTATAACAGGTCACTTTCACTCACGCGTGTGCAGTATAACAGATCACTTTCACACACGCATGTACAGTATAACAGGTCACTTTCACATGCGTGTACAGTATAACAGATCACTCACACGCGTGTACAGTATAACAGGTCACTTTCACACGCGTGTACAGTATAACAGGTCACTTTCACACACGCATGTTAAGTATAACAGGTCACTTTCACACACGCGTGTACAGTATTACAGATCACTTTCACACATGCGTGTACAGTATAACAGGTCACTTTCACACGCGTGTACAGTATAACAGGTCACTTTCACACACGTGTGTACAGTATAACAGATCACTTTCACACCCGTGTACAGTATAACTGGTCACTTTCACACACGCATGTACAGTATAACAGGTCACTCTCACACGCGTGTACAGTATAACAGGTCACTTTCACACACGCGTGTACAGTATAACAGGTCGCTTTCACACACGCGTGTACAGTATAACAGGTCACTTTCACATGCGTGTACAGTATAACAGATCACTTTCACACACGCGTGTACAGTATAACAGATCACTTTCACACACGTGTGTACAGTATAACACATCAGTTTCACATGCGTGTACAGTATAACAGGTCACTTTCACACGCGTGTACAGTATAACAGGTCACTTTCACATGCGTGTACAGTATAACAGATCACTTTCACACACGCATGTACAGTATAACAGATCACTTTCACACACGCATGTTAAGTATAACAGGTCACTTTCACATGCGTGTACAGTATTACAGATCACTTTCACACACGCGTGTACAGTATAACAGGTCACTTTCTCACGTGTGTACAGTATAACAGGTCACTTTCACATGCGTGTACAGTATAACAGATCACTTTCACACATGTGTGTACAGTATAACAGATCACTTTCACACACGCGTGTGCAGTATAACAGATCACTTTCACACACGCATGTACAGTATAACAGGTCACTTTCACACACGCGTGTACAGTATAACAGATTACTCACACACGCGTGTACAGTATAACAGGTCACTTTCACACACGCATGTACAGTATAACAGGTCACTTTCACACACGCATGTTAAGTATAACAGGTCACTTTCACACACGCATGTACAGTATAACAGATTACTCACACACGCGTGTACAGTATAACAGGTCACTTTCACACACGCGTGTACAGTATAACAGGTCACTTTCACTCACGCGTGTGCAGTATAACAGATCACTTTCACACACGCATGTACAGTATAACAGGTCACTTTCACATGCGTGTACAGTATAACAGATCACTCACACGCGTGTACAGTATAACAGGTCACTTTCACACGCGTGTACAGTATAACAGGTCACTTTCACACATGCGTGTACAGTATAACAGGTCACTTTCACACGCGTGTACAGTATAACAGGTCACTTTCACACACGTGTGTACAGTATAACAGATCACTTTCACACCCGTGTACAGTATAACAGGTCACTTTCACTCACGCGTGTGCAGTATAACAGATCACTTTCACACACGCATGTACAGTATAACAGGTCACATTCACACACGCGTGTACAGTATAACAGGTCGCTTTCACACACGCGTGTACAGTATAACAGGTCACTTTCACATGCGTGTACAGTATAACAGATCACTTTCACACACGCATGTACAGTATAACAGATCACTTTCACACACGTGTGTACAGTATAACACATCAGTTTCACATGCGTGTACAGTATAACAGGTCACTTTCACACGTGTGTACAGTATAACAGGTCACTTTCACATGCGTGTACAGTATAACAGATCACTTTCACACATGTGTGTACAGTATAACAGATCACTTTCACACATGTGTGTACAGTATAACAGATCACTTTCACACCCGTATACAGTATAACAGGTCACTTTCACACACGCGTGTACAGAATAACAGATCACTTTGACACCCGCATGTACAGTATAACAGGTCACTTTCACACGCGTGTACAGTATAACAGGTCACTTTCACACACGCGTGTACAGTATAACAGGTCACTTTCACACACGCGTGTACAGTATAACAGGTCACTTTCACATGCGTGTACAGTATAACAGATCACTTTCACACACGCATGTACAGTATAACAGATCACTTTCACACACGTGTACAGTATAACAGGTCACTTTCACATGCGTGTACAGTATAACAGGTCACTTTCACACGCGTGTACAGTATAACAGGTCACTTCCACACATGTGTGTACAGTATAACAGATCACTTTCACACACGCATGTACAGTATAACAGGTCACTTTCACACGCATGTACAGTATAACAGGTCACTTTCACACACGCGTGTTAAAGTATAACAGGTCACTTTCACACACGCGTGTTAAAGTATAACAGGTCACTTTCACACAGGCGTGAACAGTATAACAGGTCACTTTCACACGTGTGTACAGTATAACAGATCACTTTCACACGCGTGTACAGTATAACAGGTCACTTTCACTCACGCGTGTGCAGTATAACAGATCACTTTCACACACGCATGTACAGTATGACAGGTCACTTTCACACACGCGTGTACAGTATAACAGATTACTCACACACGCGTGTACAGTATAACAGGTCACTTTCACACACGCATGTACAGTATAACAGGTCACTTTCACATGCGTGTACAGTATAACAGATCACTTTCACACGCGTGTACAGTATAACAGGTCACTTTCACACGAGTGTACAGTATAACAGGTCACTCACACACGCATGTTAAGTATAACAGGTCACTTTCACATGCGTGTACAGTATTACAGATCACTTTCACACATGCGTGTACAGTATAACAGGTCACTTTCACACGCGTGTACAGTATAACAGGTCACTTTCACACACGCGTGTACAGTATAACAGATCACTTTCACACACGCAGGTACATTATAACAGGTCATTTTCACACGCGTGTACAGTATAACAGGTCACTTTCACATACGCGTGTACAGTATAACAGATCACTTTCACACACACGTGTACAGTATAACAGGTCACTTTCACACACGCGTGTACAGTATAACAGGTCACTTTCACATGCGTGTACAGTATAACAGATCACTTTCACACACGCATGTACAGTATAACAGATCACTTTCACACACGTGTACAGTATAACAGGTCACTTTCACATGCTTTTACAGTATAACAGGTCACTTTCACACGCGTGTACAGTATAACAGGTCACTTCCACACATGTGTGTACAGTATAACAGATCACATTCACACACGCATGTACAGTATAACAGGTCAATTTCACACGCATGTACAGTATAACAGGTCACTTTCACACACGCGTGTTAAAGTATAACAGGTCACTTTCACACACGCGTGTTAAAGTATAACAGGTCACTTTCACACAGGCGTGAACAGTATAACAGGTCACTTTCACACAGGCATGTACAGTATAACAGGTCACTTTCACACGTGTGTACAGTATAACAGATCACTCACACGCGTGTACAGTATAACAGGTCACTTTCACACACGCTTGTACAGTATAACAGGTCACTTTCACACACGCGTGTACAGTATAACAGATTACTCACACGCGTGTACAGTATAACAGGTCACTTTCACACACGCGTGTACAGTATAACAAGTCACCTTCACACACGCGTGTACAGTATAACAGGTCACTTTTACACACGCATGTAAAATATAACAGATCACTCACACACGCGTGTACAGTATAACAGGTCACTTTCACACACGCATGTTAAGTATAAAAGGTCACTTTCACATGCGTGTACAGTATTACAGATCACTTTCACACATGCGTGTACAGTATAACAGGTTACTTTCACACGCGTGTACAGTATAACAGGTCACTTTCACACACGCGTGTACAGTATAACAGATCACTTTCACACACGCATGTACAGTATAACAGATCACTTTCACACACGCGTGTACAGTATAACAGATCACTTTCACACACGCGTGTACAGTATAACAGGTCACTTTCACACACGCGTGTACAGTATAACAGATCACTTTCACACACGCGTGTACAGTATAACAGGTCACTTTCACACACGCGTGTACAGTATAACAGATCACTTTCACACACGCGTGTACAGTATAACAGGTCACTTTCACACACGCGTGTACAGTATAACAGATCACTTTCACACACGCGTGTACAGTATAACAGGTCACTTTCACACGCGTGTACAGTATAACAGATCACTTTCACACACACATGTACAGTATAACAGGTCACTTTCACACGCGTGTACAGTATAACAGGTCACGTTCACATGCGTGTACAGTATAACAGATCGCTTTCACACATGTGTGTAGAGTATAACAGATCACTTTCACACACGCGTGTACAGTATAACAGATCACTTTCACACACGTGTACAGTATAACTGGTCACTTTCACACACGCATGTACAGTATAACAGGTCACTTTCACACGCGTGTACAGTATAACAGATCACTTTCACACACGCATGTACAGTATAACAGGTCACTTTCACACGCATGTACAGTATAACAGGTCACTTTGACACAGGCGTGTACAGTATAACAGATCACTTTCACACACACATGTACAGTATAACAGGTCACTTTCACACACGTGTACAGTATAACAGATCACTTTCACACGCGTGTACAGTACAACAGGTCACTTTCACACACGCATGTACAGTATAACAGGTCACTTTCACACGCGTGTACAGTATAGCAGATCACCTTCACACGCGTGTAAAGTATAACAGGTCACTTTCACATGCGTGTACAGTATAACAGGTCACTTTCACATGCATGTACAGTATAACAGGTCACTTTCACACACGTGTGTACAGTATAACAGATCACTTTCACACACGTGTGTACAGTATAACAGATCAGTTTCACACACGTGTACAGTATAACTGCTCACTTTCACACACGCGTGTACAGTATAACAGATCACTTTCACACAGGCGTGTACAGTATAACAGGTCCATTTCACACGCGTGTACAGTATAACAGATCACTTTCACACACGCGTGTACAGTATAACACATCACTTTGACACATATGTGTACAGTATAACAAGCCACCTTCACACACGCGTGTACAGTATAACAGATCACTTTCACACACGCGTGTACAGTATAACAGGTCACTTTCACACGCGTGTACAGTATAACAGGTCACTTTCACACACGCGTATACAGTATAACAGGTCACTTTCACACACGCGTGTACAGTATAACAGATCACTTTCACACGCGTGTACAGTATAACAGGTCACTTTCACATGAGTGTACAGTATAACAGGTCACTTTCACACACGCGTGTACAGTATAACAGATCACTTTCACACATGCATGTACAGTATAACAGATCACTTTCACACACGCGTGTACAGTATAACTGGTCACTTTCACACACGCATGTACAGTATAACAGGTCACTTTCACACGCATGGACAGTATAACAGATCACTTTCACACACGGGTGTACAGTATAACAGATCACTTTCACACACGCGTGTACAGTATAACAGGTCACTTTCACACGCGTGTACAGTATAACAGATCACTTTCACACACACATGTACAGTATAACAGGTCACTTTCACACGCGTGTACAGTATAACAGATCACTTTCACACACACATGTACTGAATAACAGGTCACTTTGACACGCGTGTACAGTATAACAGGTCACTTTCACACGCATGTACAGTATAACAGATCACTTTCACACATGCATGTACAGTATAACAGGTCACTTTCACACATGCGTGTACAGTATAACAGGTCACTTTCACACACGCGTGTACAGTATAACAGGTCACTTTCACACAGGCGTGAACAGTATAACAGGTCACTTTCACACAGGCATGTACAGTATAACAGGTCACTTTCACACGCGTGTACAGTATAACAGGTCACTTTCACACGCATGTACAGTATAACAGATCACTTTCACACACGCATGTACAGTATAACAGGTCACTTTCACACAGGCGTGTACAGTATAACAGGTCACTTTCACACACGCGTGTACAGTATAACAGGTCACTTTCACACACGCTTGTACAGTATAACAGGTCACTTTCACACACGCATGTACAGTACAACAGGTCACTTTCACATGCGTGTACAGTATAACAGATCACTTTCACACACGCGTGTACAGTATAACAGATCACTGACACATATGTGTACAGTATAACAAGTCACCTTCACACACGCGTGTACAGTATAACAGATCACTTTCACACACGCATGTACAGTATAACAGGTCACTTTCACATGCGTGTATAGTATAACAGGTCACTTTCACACACGCGTATACAGTATAACAGGTCACTTTCACACACGCGTATACAGTATAACAGGTCACTTTCACACGCGTGTACAGTATAACAGATCACACACGTATGTACAGTAATAACAGGTCACTTTCACACGCGAGTACAGTATAACAGATCACTTTGACACATATGTGTACAGTATAACAAGTCACCTTCACACATGCATGTACAGTATAACAGGTCACTTTCACACACGCATGTACAGTATAACAGGTCACTTTCACACACGCGTGTACAGTATAACAGATCACTTTCACACACGCGTGTACAGTATAACAGATCACTTTCACACGCGTGTACAGTATAACAGGTCACTTTCACACACGCGTGTACAGTATAACAGGTCACTTTCACACACGCTTGTACAGTATAACAGGTCACTTTCACACACGCATGTACAGTATAACAGATCACTTTGACACATATGTGTACAGTATAACAAGTCACCTTCACAAACGCGTGTACAGTATAACAGATCACTTTTACACACGCATGTACAGTATAACAGGTCACTTTCACATGCGTGTACAGTATAACAGGTCACTTTCACACACGCGTATACAGTATAACAGGTCACTTTGACACACGCGTGTACAGTATAACAGATCACTTTCACACGCGTGTACAGTATAACAGGTCACTTTCACACGCGTGTACAGTATAACAGATCACACACACGCATGTACAGTAATAACAGGTCACTTTCGCACGCGTGTACAGTATAACAGGTCACTTTCACAAGCATGTACAGTATAACAGATCACTTTCACACACGCGTGTACAGTATAACAGGTCACTTTCACACTTGCATGTACAGTATAACAGGTCACTTTCACACATGCATGTACAGTATAACAAGTCACTTTCACACACGCATGTACAGTATAACAGATCACTTTCACACGCGTGTACAGTATAACAGGTCACTTTCACACACGCATGTACAGTATAACAGGTCACTTTCACACGCGTGTACAGTATAGCAGATCACCTTCACACGCGTGTAAAGTATAACAGGTCACTTTCACATGCGTGTACAGTATAACAGGTCACTTTCACATGCATGTACAGTATAACAGGTCACTTTCACATGCGTGTACAGTATAACAGATCACTTTCACACACGTGTGTACAGTATAACAGATCACTTTCACACACGTGTGTACAGTATAACAGATTACTTTCACACACGTGTACAGTATAACTTCTCACTTTCACACACGCGTGTACAGTAGAACAGATCACTTTCACACAGGCGTGTACAGTATAACAGGTCCATTTCACACGCGTATACAGTATAACAGATCACTTTCACACACGCATGTACAGTATAACAGGTCACTTTCACACGCGTGTACAGTATAACAGGTCACTTTCACACACGCGTATACAGTATAACAGGTCACTTTCACACACGCGTGTACAGTATAACAGATCACTTTCACACGCGTGTACAGTATAACAGGTCACTTTCACATGAGTGTACAGTATAACAGGTCACTTTCACACACGCGTGTACAGTATAACAGATCACTTTCACACATGCATGTACAGTATAACAGATCACTTTCACACACGCGTGTACAGTATAACTGGTCACTTTCACACACGCATGTACAGTATAACAGGTCACTTTTACACGCATGGACAGTATAACAGATCACTTTCACACACGCGTGTACAGTATAACAGATCACTTTCACACACGCGTGTACAGTATAACAGGTCACTTTCACACGCGTGTACAGTATAACAGATCACTTTCACACACAAATGTACAGTATAACAGGTCACTTTCACACGCGTGTACAGTATAACAGATCACTTTCACACACTCATGTACTGAATAACAGGTCACTTTGACACGCGTGTACAGTATAACAGATCACACACACGCATGTACAGTAATAACAGGTCACTTTCGCACGCGTGTACAGTATAACAGGTCACTTTCACAAGCATGTACAGTATAACAGATCACTTTCACACACGCGTGTACAGTATAACAGGTCACTTTCACACTTGCATGTACAGTATAACAGGTCACTTTCACACATGCATGTACAGTATAACAAGTCACTTTCACACACGCATGTACAGTATAACAGATCACTTTCACACGCGTGTACAGTATAACAGGTCACTTTCACACACGCATGTACAGTATAACAGGTCACTTTCACACGCGTGTACAGTATAGCAGATCACCTTCACACGCGTGTAAAGTATAACAGGTCACTTTCACATGCGTGTACAGTATAACAGGTCACTTTCACATGCATGTACAGTATAACAGGTCACTTTCACATGCGTGTACAGTATAACAGATCACTTTCACACACGTGTGTACAGTATAACAGATCACTTTCACACACGTGTGTACAGTATAACAGATTACTTTCACACACGTGTACAGTATAACTTCTCACTTTCACACACGCGTGTACAGTAGAACAGATCACTTTCACACAGGCGTGTACAGTATAACAGGTCCATTTCACACGCGTGTACAGTATAACAGATCACTTTCACACACGTGTGTACAGTATAAAACATCACTTTGACACATATGTGTACAGTATAACAAGCCACCTTCACACACGCGTATACAGTATAACAGATCACTTTCACACACGCATGTACAGTATAACAGGTCACTTTCACACGCGTGTACAGTATAACAGGTCACTTTCACACACGCGTATACAGTATAACAGGTCACTTTCACACACGCGTGTACAGTATAACAGATCACTTTCACACGCGTGTACAGTATAACAGGTCACTTTCACATGAGTGTACAGTATAACAGGTCACTTTCACACACGCGTGTACAGTATAACAGATCACTTTCACACATGCATGTACAGTATAACAGATCACTTTCACACACGCGTGTACAGTATAACTGGTCACTTTCACACACGCATGTACAGTATAACAGGTCACTTTTACACGCATGGACAGTATAACAGATCACTTTCACACACGCGTGTACAGTATAACAGATCACTTTCACACACGCGTGTACAGTATAACAGGTCACTTTCACACGCGTGTACAGTATAACAGATCACTTTCACACACACATGTACAGTATAACAGGTCACTTTCACACGCGTGTACAGTATAACAGATCACTTTCACACACTCATGTACTGAATAACAGGTCACTTTGACACGCGTGTACAGTATAACAGGTCACTTTCACACGCATGTACAGTATAACAGATCACTTTCACACATGCATGTACAGTATAACAGGTCACTTTCACACGTGTGTACAGTATAACAGGTCACTTTCACACACGCGTGTACAGTATAACAGGTCACTTTCACACACGTGTACAGTATAACAGGTCACATTCACACACGCGTGTACAGTATAACAGGTCACTTTCACACACGCGTGTACAATATAACAGGTCACTTTCACACATGCATGTACAGTATAACAGGCCACTTTCACACATGCGTGTACAGTATAACAGGTCACTTTCACACACGCGTGTACAGTATCACAGATCACTTTCACACATGCATGTACAGTATAACAGATCACTTTCACACACGCGTGTACAGTATAACTGGTCACTTTCACACACGCATGTACAGTATAACAGGTCACTTTTACACGCATGGACAGTATAACAGATCACTTTCACACACGCGTGTACAGTATAACAGATCACTTTCACACACGCGTGTACAGTATAACAGGTCACTTTCACACGCGTGTACAGTATAACAGGTCACTTTCACACAGGCGTGAACAGTATAACAGGTCACTTTCACACAGGCATGTACAGTATAACAGGTCACTTTCACACGCGTGTACAGTATAACAGGTCACTTTCACACGCATGTACAGTATAACAGATCACTTTCACACACGCATGTACAGTATAACAGGTCACTTTCACACAGGCGTGTACAGTATAACAGGTCACTTTCACACACGCGTGTACAGTATAACAGGTCACTTTCACACACGCTTGTACAGTATAACAGGTCACTTTCACACACGCATGTACAGTACAACAGGTCACTTTCACATGCGTGTACAGTATAACAGATCACTTTCACACACGCGTGTACAGTATAACAGATCACTGACACATATGTGTACAGTATAACAAGTCACCTTCACACACGCGTGTACAGTATAACAGATCACTTTCACACACGCATGTACAGTATAACAGGTCACTTTCACATGCGTGTATAGTATAACAGGTCACTTTCACACACGCGTATACAGTATAACAGGTCACTTTCACACACGCGTATACAGTATAACAGGTCACTTTCACACGCGTGTACAGTATAACAGATCACACACACGTATGTACAGTAATAACAGGTCACTTTCACACGCGAGTACAGTATAACAGATCACTTTGACACATATGTGTACAGTATAACAAGTCACCTTCACACATGCATGTACAGTATAACAGGTCACTTTCACACACGCATGTACAGTATAACAGGTCACTTTCACACACGCGTGTACAGTATAACAGATCACTTTCACACACGCGTGTACAGTATAACAGATCACTTTCACACGCGTGTACAGTATAACAGGTCACTTTCACACACGCGTGTACAGTATAACAGGTCACTTTCACACACGCTTGTACAGTATAACAGGTCACTTTCACACACGCATGTACAGTATAACAGATCACTTTGACACATATGTGTACAGTATAACAAGTCACCTTCACAAACGCGTGTACAGTATAACAGATCACTTTTACACACGCATGTACAGTATAACAGGTCACTTTCACATGCGTGTACAGTATAACAGGTCACTTTCACACACGCGTATACAGTATAACAGGTCACTTTCACACACGCGTGTACAGTATAACAGATCACTTTCACACGCGTGTACAGTATAACAGGTCACTTTCACACGCGTGTACAATATAACAGATCACACACACGCATGTACAGTAATAACAGGTCACTTTCGCACGCGTGTACAGTATAACAGGTCACTTTCACAAGCATGTACAGTATAACAGATCACTTTCACACACGCGTGTACAGTATAACAGGTCACTTTCACACTTGCATGTACAGTATAACAGGTCACTTTCACACATGCATGTACAGTATAACAAGTCACTTTCACACACGCATGTACAGTATAACAGATCACTTTCACACGCGTGTACAGTATAACAGGTCACTTTCACACACGCATGTACAGTATAACAGGTCACTTTCACACGCGTGTACAGTATAGCAGATCACCTTCACACGCGTGTAAAGTATAACAGGTCACTTTCACATGCGTGTACAGTATAACAGGTCACTTTCACATGCATGTACAGTATAACAGGTCACTTTCACATGCGTGTACAGTATAACAGATCACTTTCACACACGTGTGTACAGTATAACAGATCACTTTCACACACGTGTGTACAGTATAACAGATTACTTTCACACACGTGTACAGTATAACTTCTCACTTTCACACACGCGTGTACAGTAGAACAGATCACTTTCACACAGGCGTGTACAGTATAACAGGTCCATTTCACACGCGTATACAGTATAACAGATCACTTTCACACACGCATGTACAGTATAACAGGTCACTTTCACACGCGTGTACAGTATAACAGGTCACTTTCACACACGCGTATACAGTATAACAGGTCACTTTCACACACGCGTGTACAGTATAACAGATCACTTTCACACGCGTGTACAGTATAACAGGTCACTTTCACATGAGTGTACAGTATAACAGGTCACTTTCACACACGCGTGTACAGTATAACAGATCACTTTCACACATGCATGTACAGTATAACAGATCACTTTCACACACGCGTGTACAGTATAACTGGTCACTTTCACACACGCATGTACAGTATAACAGGTCACTTTTACACGCATGGACAGTATAACAGATCACTTTCACACACGCGTGTACAGTATAACAGATCACTTTCACACACGCGTGTACAGTATAACAGGTCACTTTCACACGCGTGTACAGTATAACAGATCACTTTCACACACAAATGTACAGTATAACAGGTCACTTTCACACGCGTGTACAGTATAACAGATCACTTTCACACACTCATGTACTGAATAACAGGTCACTTTGACACGCGTGTACAGTATAACAGATCACACACACGCATGTACAGTAATAACAGGTCACTTTCGCACGCGTGTACAGTATAACAGGTCACTTTCACAAGCATGTACAGTATAACAGATCACTTTCACACACGCGTGTACAGTATAACAGGTCACTTTCACACTTGCATGTACAGTATAACAGGTCACTTTCACACATGCATGTACAGTATAACAAGTCACTTTCACACACGCGTGTACAGTATAACAGATCACTTTCACACATGCATGTACAGTATAACAGATCACTTTCACACACGCGTGTACAGTATAACTGGTCACTTTCACACACGCATGTACAGTATAACAGGTCACTTTTACACGCATGGACAGTATAACAGATCACTTTCACACACGCGTGTACAGTATAACAGATCACTTTCACACACGCGTGTACAGTATAACAGGTCACTTTCACACGCGTGTACAGTATAACAGATCACTTTCACACACAAATGTACAGTATAACAGGTCACTTTCACACGCGTGTACAGTATAACAGATCACTTTCACACACTCATGTACTGAATAACAGGTCACTTTGACACGCGTGTACAGTATAACAGATCACACACACGCATGTACAGTAATAACAGGTCACTTTCGCACGCGTGTACAGTATAACAGGTCACTTTCACAAGCATGTACAGTATAACAGATCACTTTCACACACGCGTGTACAGTATAACAGGTCACTTTCACACTTGCATGTACAGTATAACAGGTCACTTTCACACATGCATGTACAGTATAACAAGTCACTTTCACACACGCGTGTACAGTATAACAGATCACTTTCACACACGCATGTACAGTATAACAGGTCACTTTCACACGCGTGTACAGTATAACAGGTCACTTTCACACACGCGTGTACAGTATAACAGGTCACTTTCACACACGCGTGTACAGTATAACAGGTCACTTTGACACGCGTGTACAGTATAACAGGTCACTTTCACACACACGTGTACAGTATAACAGATCACTTTCACACACGCATGTACAGTATAACAGGTCCATTTCACACGCGTGTACAGTATAACAGGTCACTTTGACACATATGTGTACAGTATAACAAGCCACCTTCACACACGCGTGTACAGTATAACAGATCACTTTCACACACGCATGTACAGTATAACAGGTCACTTTCACACGCGTGTACAGTATAACAGGTCACTTTCACACACGCGTATACAGTATAACAGGTCACTTTCACACACGCGTGTACAGTATAACAGATCACTTTCACACGCGTGTACAGTATAACAGGTCACTTTCACACGCGTGTACAGGATAACAGATCACACACACGCATGTACAGTAATAACAGATCACTTTCACACGCGTGTACAGTATAACAGGTCACTTTCACAAGCATGTACAGTATAACAGATCACTTTCACACACGCGTGTACAGTATAACAGGTCACTTTCACACATGCATGTACAGTATAACAGGTCACTTTCACACATGCGTGTATAGTATAACAGGTCACTTTCACACATGCATGTACAGTATAACAGGTCACTTTCACAAACGCGTGTACAGTATAACAGGTCACTTTCACACGCGTGTACAGTATAACAAGTCACTTTCACACACGCGTGTACAGTATAACAGGTCACTTTCACACGCGTGTACAGTATAACAGATCACACACGCATGTACAGTAATAACAGGTCACTTTCACACGCGTGTACAGTATAACAGGTCACTTTCACAAGCATGTACAGTATAACAGATCACTTTCACACACACATGTACAGTATAACAGGTCACTTTCACACGCGTGTACAGTATAACAGGTCACTTTCACACACACATGTACAGTATAACAGGTCACTTTCACACGCGTGTAGAGTATAACAGATCACTTTCACACACACATGTACTGAATAACAGGTCACTTTGACACGCGTGTACAGTATAACAGGTCACTTTCACACGCATGTACAGTATAACAGATCACTTTCACACATGCATGTACAGTATAACAGGTCACTTTCACACATGCGTGTACAGTATAACAGGTCACTTTCACACACGCGTGTACAGTATAACAGGTCACTTTCACACACGTGTACCGTATAACAGGTCACTTTCACACACGCGTGTACAGTATAACAGATCACTTTCACACATGCGTGTACAGTATAACAGGTCACTTTCACACATGCGTGTACAGTATAACAGGTCACTTTCACACCGCGTGTACAGTATACCAGATCACTTTCACACACGCATGTACAGTATAACAGGTCACTTTCACAGTCGCGTGTTAAAGTATAACAGGTCACTTTCACACAGGCGTGAACAGTATAACAGGTCACTTTCACACGCTTGTACAGTATAACAGATCACTTTCACACACGCATGTACAGTATAACAGGTCACTTTCACACACGCGTGTACAGTATAACAGGTCACTTTCACACACGCGTGTACAGTATAACAGGTCACTTTCACACATGCATGTACAGTATAACAGGTCACTTTCACACACGCGTGTACTGTATAACAGGTCACTTTCACACACGTGTGTACAGTATAACAGATCACTTTCACACGTGTGTACAGTATAACAGGTCACTTTCACACACGTGTGTACAGTATGACAGATCACTTTCACACGCGTGTACAGTATAACAGGTCACTTTCACACGCATGTACAGTATAACAGATCACACACACGTATGTACAGTAATAACAGATCACTTTCATACGCGTGTACAGTATAACAGGTCACTTTCACACACGCATGTACAGTATAACAGGTCACTTTCACACACGCATGTACAGTATAACAGATCACTTTCACACGCGTGTACAGTATAACAGGTCACTTTCACACGCGTGTACAGTATAACAGATCACACACACGTATGAACAGTAATAACAGGTCACTTTCACAAGCATGTAAAGTATAACAGATCACTTTCACACACGCGTGTACAGTATAACAGGTCACTTTCACACACGCATGTACAGTATAACAGGTCACTTTCACACATGCGTGTACAGTATAACAGGTCACTTTCACACACGCATGTACAGTATAACAGGTCACTTTCACACGCATGTACAGTATAACAGGTCACTTTCACACACGCGTGTTCAGTATAACAGATCACTTTCACACACACATGTACAGTATAACAGGTCACTTTCACACGCGTGTACAGTATAACAGATCACTTTCACACGCGTGTACAGTATAACAGGTCACTTTCACACACGCATGTACAGTATAACAGGTCACTTTCACACGCGTGTACAGTATAGCAGATCACCTTCACACGCGTGTAAAGTATAACAGGTCACTTTCACATGCGTGTACAGTATAACAGGTCACTTTCACATGCATGTACAGTATAACAGGTCACTTTCACATGCGTGTACTGTATAACAGATCACTTTCACACACGTGTGTACAGTATAACAGATCACTTTCACACACGTGTGTACAGTATAACAGATCAGTTTCACACACGTGTACAGTATAACTGCTCACTTTCACACACGCGTGTACAGTATAACAGATCACTTTCACACAGGCGTGTACAGTATAACAGGTCCATTTCACACGCGTGTACAGTATAACAGATCACTTTCACACACGCGTGTACAGTATAACACATCACTTTGACACATATGTGTACAGTATAACAGGTCACTTTGACACGCGTGTACAGTAAAACAGGTCACTTTCACACACACGTGTACAGTATAACAGATCACTTTCACACACGCATTTACAGTATAACAGGTCCATTTCACACGCGTGTACAGTATAACAGGTCACTTTGACACATATGTGTACAGTATAACAAGCCACCTTCACACACGCGTGTACAGTATAACAGATCACTTTCACACACGCATGTACAGTATAACAGGTCACTTTCACACGCGTGTACAGTATAACAGGTCACTTTCACACACGCGTATACAGTATAACAGGTCACTTTCACACACGCGTGTACAGTATAACAGATCACTTTCACACGCGTGTACAGTATAACAGGTCACTTTCACACGCGTGTACAGGATAACAGATCACACACACGCATGTACAGTAATAACAGATCACTTGCACACGCGTGTACAGTATAACAGGTCACTTTCACAAGCATGTACAGTATAACAGATCACTTTCACACACGCGTGTACAGTATAACAGGTCACTTTCACACATGCATGTACAGTATAACAGGTCACTTTCACACATGCGTGTATAGTATAACAGGTCACTTTCACACATGCATGTGCAGTATAACAGGTCACTTTCACAAACGCGTGTACAGTATAACAGGTCACTTTCACACGCGTGTACAGTATAACAAGTCACTTTCACACACGCGTGTACAGTATAACAGGTCACTTTCACACGCGTGTACAGTATAACAGATCACACACGCATGTACAGTAATAACAGGTCACTTTCACATGCGTGTACTGTATAACAGATCACTTTCACACACGTGTGTACAGTATAACAGATCACTTTCACACACGTGTGTACAGTATAACAGATCAGTTTCACACACGTGTACAGTATAACTGCTCACTTTCACACACGCGTGTACAGTATAACAGATCACTTTCACACAGGCGTGTACAGTATAACAGGTCCATTTCACACGCGTGTACAGTATAACAGATCACTTTCACACACGCGTGTACAGTATAACACATCACTTTGACACATATGTGTACAGTATAACAGGTCACTTTGACACGCGTGTACAGTATAACAGGTCACTTTCACACACACGTGTACAGTATAACAGATCACTTTCACACACGCATGTACAGTATAACAGGTCCATTTCACACGCGTGTACAGTATAACAGGTCACTTTGACACATATGTGTACAGTATAACAAGCCACCTTCACACACGCGTGTACAGTATAACAGATCACTTTCACACACGCATGTACAGTATAACAGGTCACTTTCACACGCGTGTACAGTATAACAGGTCACTTTCACACACGCGTATACAGTATAACAGGTCACTTTCACACACGCGTGTACAGTATAACAGATCACTTTCACACGCGTGTACAGTATAACAGGTCACTTTCACACGCGTGTACAGGATAACAGATCACACACACGCATGTACAGTAATAACAGATCACTTGCACACGCGTGTACAGTATAACAGGTCACTTTCACAAGCATGTACAGTATAACAGATCACTTTCACACACGCGTGTACAGTATAACAGGTCACTTTCACACATGCATGTACAGTATAACAGGTCACTTTCACACATGCGTGTATAGTATAACAGGTCACTTTCACACATGCATGTGCAGTATAACAGGTCACTTTCACAAACGCGTGTACAGTATAACAGGTCACTTTCACACGCGTGTACAGTATAACAAGTCACTTTCACACACGCGTGTACAGTATAACAGGTCACTTTCACACGCGTGTACAGTATAACAGATCACACACGCATGTACAGTAATAACAGGTCACTTTCACACGCGTGTACAGTATAACAGGTCACTTTCACAAGCATGTACAGTATAACAGATCACTTTCACACACACATGTACAGTATAACAGGTCACTTTCACACGCGTGTACAGTATAACAGGTCACTTTCACACACACATGTACAGTATAACAGGTCACTTTCACACGCGTGTAGAGTATAACAGATCACTTTCACACACACATGTACTGAATAACAGGTCACTTTGACACGCGTGTACAGTATAACAGGTCACTTTCACACGCATGTACAGTATAACAGATCACTTTCACACATGCATGTACAGTATAACAGGTCACTTTCACACATGCGTGTACAGTATAACAGGTCACTTTCACACACGCGTGTACAGTATAACAGGTCACTTTCACACACGTGTACCGTATAACAGGTCACTTTCACACACGCGTGTACAGTATAACAGATCACTTTCACACATGCGTGTACAGTATAACAGGTCACTTTCACACATGCGTGTACAGTATAACAGGTCACTTTCACACACGCGTGTACAGTATACCAGATCACTTTCACACACGCATGTACAGTATAACAGGTCACTTTCACAGTCGCGTGTTAAAGTATAACAGGTCACTTTCACACAGGCGTGAACAGTATAACAGGTCACTTTCACACGCTTGTACAGTATAACAGATCACTTTCACACACGCATGTACAGTATAACAGGTCACTTTCACACACGCGTGTACAGTATAACAGGTCACTTTCACACACGCGTGTACAGTATAACAGGTCACTTTCACACATGCATGTACAGTATAACAGGTCACTTTCACACACGCGTGTACTGTATAACAGGTCACTTTCACACACGTGTGTACAGTATAACAGATCACTTTCACACGTGTGTACAGTATAACAGGTCACTTTCACACACGTGTGTACAGTATGACAGATCACTTTCACACGCGTGTACAGTATAACAGGTCACTTTCACACGCATGTACAGTATAACAGATCACACACACGTATGTACAGTAATAACAGATCACTTTCATACGCGTGTACAGTATAACAGGTCACTTTCACACACGCATGTACAGTATAACAGGTCACTTTCACACACGCATGTACAGTATAACAGATCACTTTCACACGCGTGTACAGTATAACAGGTCACTTTCACACGCGTGTACAGTATAACAGATCACACACACGTATGAACAGTAATAACAGGTCACTTTCACAAGCATGTAAAGTATAACAGATCACTTTCACACACGCGTGTACAGTATAACAGGTCACTTTCACACACGCATGTACAGTATAACAGGTCACTTTCACACATGCGTGTACAGTATAACAGGTCACTTTCACACACGCATGTACAGTATAACAGGTCACTTTCACACGCATGTACAGTATAACAGGTCACTTTCACACACGCGTGTTCAGTATAACAGATCACTTTCACACACACATGTACAGTATAACAGGTCACTTTCACACGCGTGTACAGTATAACAGATCACTTTCACACGCGTGTACAGTATAACAGGTCACTTTCACACACGCATGTACAGTATAACAGGTCACTTTCACACGCGTGTACAGTATAGCAGATCACCTTCACACGCGTGTAAAGTATAACAGGTCACTTTCACATGCGTGTACAGTATAACAGGTCACTTTCACATGCATGTACAGTATAACAGGTCACTTTCACATGCGTGTACTGTATAACAGATCACTTTCACACACGTGTGTACAGTATAACAGATCACTTTCACACACGTGTGTACAGTATAACAGATCAGTTTCACACACGTGTACAGTATAACTGCTCACTTTCACACACGCGTGTACAGTATAACAGATCACTTTCACACAGGCGTGTACAGTATAACAGGTCCATTTCACACGCGTGTACAGTATAACAGATCACTTTCACACACGCGTGTACAGTATAACACATCACTTTGACACATATGTGTACAGTATAACAAGCCACCTTCACACACACGTGTAAAGTATAACAGGTCACTTTCACACGCGTGTACAGTATAACACATCACTTTCACACACACATGTACAGTATAACAGGTCACTTTCACACGCGTGTACAGTATAACAGATCACTTTCACACACACATGTACTGAATAACAGGTCACTTTGACACGCGTGTACAGTATAACAGGTCACTTTCACACGCATGTACAGTATAACAGATCACTTTCACACATGCATGTACAGTATAACAGGTCACTTTCATACATGCGTGTACAGTATAACAGGTCACTTTCACACACGCGTGTACAGTATAACAGGTCAATTTCACACACGTGTACCGTATAACAGGTCACTTTCACACACGCGTGTACAGTATAACAGATCACTTTCACACATGCGTGTACAGTATAACAGGTCACTTTCACACATGCGTGTACAGTATAACAGGTCACTTTCACACACGCGTGTACAGTATACCAGATCACGTTCACACACGCATGTACAGTATAACAGGTCACTTTAACACACACGCGTGTTAAAGTATAACAGGTCACTTTCACACAGGCGTGAACAGTATAACAGGTCACTTTCACACAGGCATGTACAGTATAACAGATCACTTTCACACACGCATGTACAGTATAACAGGTCACTTTCACACGCGTGTACAGTATAACAGGTCACTTTCACACGCATGTACAGTATAACAGATCACTTTCACACACGCATGTACAGTATAACAGGTCACTTTCACACACGCGTGTACAGTATAACAGGTCACTTTCACACACGCGTGTACAGTATAACAGGTCACTTTCACACACGCATGTACAGTATAACAGGTCACTTTCACATGCGTGTACAGTATAACAGATCACTTTCACACACACGTGTACAGTATAACAGATCACTTTGACACATATGTGTACAGTATAACAAGTCACCTTCACACACGCGTGTACAGTATAACAGATCACTTTCACACACGCATGTACAGTATAACAGGTCACTTTCACATGCGTGTACAGTATAACAGGTCACTTTCACACACGCGTATACAGTATAACAGGTCACTTTCACACACGCGTATACAGTATAACAGGTCACTTTCACACGCGTGTACAGTATAACAGATCACACACACGCATGTACAGTAATAACAGGTCACTTTCACACGCGTGTACAGTATAACAGATCACTTTGACACATATGTGTACAGTATAACAAGTCACCTTCACACATGCATGTACAGTATAACAGGTCACTTTCACACACGCGTGTACAGTATAACAGGTCACTTTCACACACGCGTGTACAGTATAACAGATCACTTTCACACGCGTGTACAGTATAACAGGTCACTTTCACACACGCGTGTACAGTATAACAGGTCACATTCACACACGCGTGTACAGTATAACAGATCACTTTCACACGCGTGTACAGTATAACAGGTCACTTTCACACACGCATGTACAGTATAACAGGTCACTTTCACACGCGTGTACAGTATAACAGATCACTTTGACACATATGTGTACAGTATAACAAGTCACCTTCACACACGCGTGTACAGTATAACAGATCACTTTCACACACGCATGTACAGTATAACAGGTCACTTTCACATGCGTGTACAGTATAACAGGTCACTTTCACACACGCGTATACAGTATAACAGGTCACTTTCACACACGCGTGTACAGTATAACAGATCACTTTCACACGCGTGTACAGTATAACAGGTCACTTTCACACGCGTGTACAGTATAACAGATCACACACGCATGTACAGTAATAACAGGTCACTTTCACACGCGTGTACAGTATAACAGGTCACTTTCACAAGCATGTACAGTATAACAGATCACTTTCACACACACATGTACAGTATAACAGGTCACTTTCACACGCGTGTACAGTATAACAGGTCACTTTCACACACACATGTACAGTATAACAGGTCACTTTCACACGCGTGTAGAGTATAACAGATCACTTTCACACACACATGTACTGAATAACAGGTCACTTTGACACGCGTGTACAGTATAACAGGTCACTTTCACACGCATGTACAGTATAACAGATCACTTTCACACATGCATGTACAGTATAACAGGTCACTTTCACACATGCGTGTACAGTATAACAGGTCACTTTCACACACGCGTGTACAGTATAACAGGTCACTTTCACACACGTGTACCGTATAACAGGTCACTTTCACACACGCGTGTACAGTATAACAGATCACTTTCACACATGCGTGTACAGTATAACAGGTCACTTTCACACATGCGTGTACAGTATAACAGGTCACTTTCACACACGCGTGTACAGTATACCAGATCACTTTCACACACGCATGTACAGTATAACAGGTCACTTTCACAGTCGCGTGTTAAAGTATAACAGGTCACTTTCACACAGGCGTGAACAGTATAACAGGTCACTTTCACACGCTTGTACAGTATAACAGATCACTTTCACACACGCATGTACAGTATAACAGGTCACTTTCACACACGCGTGTACAGTATAACAGGTCACTTTCACACACGCGTGTACAGTATAACAGGTCACTTTCACACATGCATGTACAGTATAACAGGTCACTTTCACACACGCGTGTACTGTATAACAGGTCACTTTCACACACGTGTGTACAGTATAACGGATCACTTTCACACGTGTGTACAGTATAACAGGTCACTTTCACACACGTGTGTACAGTATGACAGATCACTTTCACACGCGTGTACAGTATAACAGGTCACTTTCACACGCATGTACAGTATAACAGATCACACACACGTATGTACAGTAATAACAGATCACTTTCATACGCGTGTACAGTATAACAGGTCACTTTCACACACGCATGTACAGTATAACAGGTCACTTTCACACACGCATGTACAGTATAACAGATCACTTTCACACGCGTGTACAGTATAACAGGTCACTTTCACACGCGTGTACAGTATAACAGATCACACACACGTATGAACAGTAATAACAGGTCACTTTCACAAGCATGTAAAGTATAACAGATCACTTTCACACACGCGTGTACAGTATAACAGGTCACTTTCACACACGCATGTACAGTATAACAGGTCACTTTCACACATGCGTGTACAGTATAACAGGTCACTTTCACACACGAATGTACAGTATAACAGGTCACTTTCACACGCATGTACAGTATAACAGGTCACTTTCACACACGCGTGTTCAGTATAACAGATCACTTTCACACACACATGTACAGTATAACAGGTCACTTTCACACGCGTGTACAGTATAACAGATCACTTTCACACGCGTGTACAGTATAACAGGTCACTTTCACACACGCATGTACAGTATAACAGGTCACTTTCACACGCGTGTACAGTATAGCAGATCACCTTCACACGCGTGTAAAGTATAACAGGTCACTTTCACATGCGTGTACAGTATAACAGGTCACTTTCACATGCATGTACAGTATAACAGGTCACTTTCACATGCGTGTACTGTATAACAGATCACTTTCACACACGTGTGTACAGTATAACAGATCACTTTCACACACGTGTGTACAGTATAACAGATCAGTTTCACACACGTGTACAGTATAACTGCTCACTTTCACACACGCGTGTACAGTATAACAGATCACTTTCACACAGGCGTGTACAGTATAACAGGTCCATTTCACACGCGTGTACAGTATAACAGATCACTTTCACACACGCGTGTACAGTATAACACATCACTTTGACACATATGTGTACAGTATAACAAGCCACCTTCACACACACGTGTAAAGTATAACAGGTCACTTTCACACGCGTGTACAGTATAACACATCACTTTCACACACACATGTACAGTATAACAGGTCACTTTCACACGCGTGTACAGTATAACAGATCACTTTCACACACACATGTACTGAATAACAGGTCACTTTGACACGCGTGTACAGTATAACAGGTCACTTTCACACGCATGTACAGTATAACAGATCACTTTCACACATGCATGTACAGTATAACAGGTCACTTTCATACATGCGTGTACAGTATAACAGGTCACTTTCACACACGCGTGTACAGTATAACAGGTCAATTTCACACACGTGTACCGTATAACAGGTCACTTTCACACACGCGTGTACAGTATAACAGATCACTTTCACACATGCGTGTACAGTATAACAGGTCACTTTCACACATGCGTGTACAGTATAACAGGTCACTTTCACACACGCGTGTACAGTATACCAGATCACTTTCACACACGCATGTACAGTATAACAGGTCACTTTAACACACACGCGTGTTAAAGTATAACAGGTCACTTTCACACAGGCGTGAACAGTATAACAGGTCACTTTCACACAGGCATGTACAGTATAACAGATCACTTTCACACACGCATGTACAGTATAACAGGTCACTTTCACACGCGTGTACAGTATAACAGGTCACTTTCACACGCATGTACAGTATAACAGATCACTTTCACACACGCATGTACAGTATAACAGGTCACTTTCACACACGCGTGTACAGTATAACAGGTCACTTTCACACACGCGTGTACAGTATAACAGGTCACTTTCACACACGCATGTACAGTATAACAGGTCACTTTCACATGCGTGTACAGTATAACAGATCACTTTCACACACACGTGTACAGTATAACAGATCACTTTGACACATATGTGTACAGTATAACAAGTCACCTTCACACACGCGTGTACAGTATAACAGATCACTTTCACACACGCATGTACAGTATAACAGGTCACTTTCACATGCGTGTACAGTATAACAGGTCACTTTCACACACGCGTATACAGTATAACAGGTCACTTTCACACACGCGTATACAGTATAACAGGTCACTTTCACACGCGTGTACAGTATAACAGATCACACACACGCATGTACAGTAATAACAGGTCACTTTCACACGCGTGTACAGTATAACAGATCACTTTGACACATATGTGTACAGTATAACAAGTCACCTTCACACATGCATGTACAGTATAACAGGTCACTTTCACACACGCGTGTACAGTATAACAGGTCACTTTCACACACGCGTGTACAGTATAACAGATCACTTTCACACGCGTGTACAGTATAACAGGTCACTTTCACACACGCGTGTACAGTATAACAGGTCACATTCACACACGCGTGTACAGTATAACAGATCACTTTCACACGCGTGTACAGTATAACAGGTCACTTTCACACACGCATGTACAGTATAACAGGTCACTTTCACACGCGTGTACAGTATAACAGATCACTTTGACACATATGTGTACAGTATAACAAGTCACCTTCACACACGCGTGTACAGTATAACAGATCACTTTCACACACGCATGTACAGTATAACAGGTCACTTTCACATGCGTGTACAGTATAACAGGTCACTTTCACACACGCGTATACAGTATAACAGGTCACTTTCACACACGCGTGTACAGTATAACAGATCACTTTCACACGCGTGTACAGTATAACAGGTCACTTTCACACGCGTGTACAGTATAACAGATCACACACACGCATGTACAGTAATAACAGGTCACTTTCGCACGCGTGTACAGTATAACAGGTCACTTTCACACATGCATGTACAGTATAACAGGTAACTTTCACACATGCATGTACAGTATAACAGGTCACTTTCACACACGCGTGTACAGTATAACAGGTCACTTTCACACACGCGTGTACAGTATAACAGGTCACTTTGACACGCGTGTACAGTATAACAGGTCACTTTCACACACACGTGTACAGTATAACAGATCACTTTCACACACGCATGTACAGTATAACAGGTCCATTTCACACGCGTGTACAGTATAACAGGTCACTTTGACACATATTTGTACAGTATAACAAGCCACCTTCACACACGCGTGTACAGTATAACAGATCACTTTCACACACGCATGTACAGTATAACAGGTCACTTTCACACGCGTGTACAGTATAACAGGTCACTTTCACACACGCGTATACAGTATAACAGGTCACTTTCACACACGCGTGTACAGTATAACAGATCACTTTCACACGCGTGTACAGTATAACAGGTCACTTTCACACGCGTGTACAGTATAACAGGTCACTTTCACAAGCATGTACAGTATAACAGATCACTTTCACACACGCGTGTACAGTATAACAGGTCACTTTCACACATGCATGTACAGTATAACAGGTCACTTTCACACATGCGTGTATAGTATAACAGGTCACTTTCGCACATGCATGTACAGTATAACAGGTCACTTTCACACACGCGTGTACAGTATAACAGGTCACTTTCACACGCGTGTACAGTATAACACGTCACTTTCACACACGCGTGTACAGTATAACAGGTCACTTTCACACGCGTGTACAGTATAACAGATCACACACGCATGTACAGTAATAACAGGTCACTTTCACACGCGTGTACAGTATAACAGGTCACTTTCACAAGCATGTACAGTATAACAGATCACTTTCACACACACATGTACAGTATAACAGGTCACTTTCACACGCGTGTACAGTATAACAGGTCACTTTCACACACACATGTACAGTATAACAGGTCACTTTCACACGCGTGTACAGTATAACAGATCACTTTCACACACACATGTACTGAATAACAGGTCACTTTGACACGCGTGTACAGTATAACAGGTCACTTTCACACGCATGTACAGTATAACAGATCACTTTCACACATGCATGTACAGTATAACAGGTCACTTTCACACATGCGTGTACAGTATAACAGGTCACTTTCACACACGCGTGTACAGTATAACAGGTCACTTTCACACACGTGTACCGTATAACATGTCACTTTCACACACGCGTGTACAGTATAACAGATCACTTTCACACATGCGTGTACAGTATAACAGGTCACTTTCACACATGCGTGTACAGTATAACAGGTCACTTTCACACACGCGTGTACAGTATACCAGATCACTTTCACACACGCATGTACAGTATAACAGGTCACTTTCACACGCGCGTGTTAAAGTATAACAGGTCACTTTCACACAGGTGTGAACAGTATAACAGGTCACTTTCACACAGGCATGTACAGTATAACAGATCACTTTCACACACGCATGTACAGTATAACAGGTCACTTTCACACACGTGTACAGTATAACAGGTCACCTTCACACACGGGTGTACAGTATAACAGGTCACTTTCACACACGCATGTACAGTATAACAGGTCACTTTCACATGCGTGTACAGTATAACAGGTCACTTTCACAAGCATGTACAGTATAACAGATCACTTTCACACACACATGTACAGTATAACAGGTCACTTTCACATGCGTGTACAGTATAACAGATCACTTTCACACACACATGTACAGTATAACAGGTCACTTTCACACGCGTGTACAGTATAACAGATCACTTTCACACACACATGTACTGAATAACAGGTCACTTTGACACGCGTGTACAGTATAACAGGTCACTTTCACACGCATGTACAGTATAACAGATCACTTTCACACATGCATGTACAGTATAACAGGTCACTTTCACACATGCGTGTACAGTATAACAGGTCACTTTCACACACGCGTACCGTATAACAGGTCACTTTCACACACGCGTGTACAGTATAACAGATCACTTTCACACATGCGTGTACAGTATAACAGGTCACTTTCACACATGCGTGTACAGTATAACAGGTCACTTTCACACACGCGTGTACAGTATACCAGATCACTTTCACACACGCATGTACAGTATAACAGGTCACTTTCACACACGCGTGTTAAAGTATAACAGGTCAGTTTCACACAGGCGTGAACAATAGAACAGGTCACTTTCACACAGGCATGTACAGTATAACAGATCACTTTCACACACGCATGTACAGTATAACAGGTCACTTTCACACGTGTGTACAGTATAACAGGTCACTTTCACACGCATGTACAGTATAACAGATCACTTTCACACACGCATGTACAGTATAACAGGTCACTTTCACACACGCGTGTACAGTATAACAGGTCACTTTCACACACGCATGTACAGTATAACAGGTCACTTTCACATGCGTGTACAGTATAACAGATCACTTTCACACACGCGTGTACAGTATAACAGATCACTTTGACACATATGTGTACAGTATAACAAGTCACCTTCACACACGCGTGTACAGTATAACAGATCACTTTCACACACGCATGTACAGTATAACAGGTCACTTTCACATGCGTGTACAGTATAACAGGTCACGTTCACACACGCGTATACAGTATAACAGGTCACTTTCACACACGCGTATACAGTATAACAGGTCACTTTCACACGCGTGTACAGTATAACAGATCACACACACGCATGTACAGTAATAACAGGTCACTTTCACACGCGTGTACAGTATAACAGATCACTTTGACACATATGTGTACAGTATAACAAGTCACCTTCACACATGCATGTACAGTATAACAGGTCACTTTCACACACGCATGTACAGTATAACAGGTCACTTTCACACACGCGTGTACAGTATAACATATCACTTTCACACGCGTGTACAGTATAACAGGTCACTTTCACACACGCGTGTACAGTATAACAGGTCACTTTCACACACGCGTGTACAGTATAACAGGTCACTTTCACACACGCATGTACAGTATAACAGGTCACTTTCACACGCGTGTACAGTATAACAGATCACTTTCACACACGCGTGTACAGTATAACAGATCACTTTGACACATGTGTACAGTATAACAAGTCACCTTCAAACACGCGTGTACAGTATAACAGATCACTTTCACACACGCATGTACAGTATAACAGGTCACTTTCACATGCGTGTACAGTATAACAGGTCACTTTCACACACGCGTATACAGTATAACAGGTCACTTTCACACACGCGTATACAGTATAACAGGTCACTTTCACACGCGTGTACAGTATAACAGGTCACTTTCACACGCGTGTACAGTATAACAGATCACACACATGCATGTACAGTAATAACAGGTCACTTTCGCACGCGTGTACAGTATAACAGGTCACTTTCACAAGCATGTACAGTATAACAGATCACTTTCACACACGCGTGTACAGTATAACAGGTCACTTTCACACACGCGTGTACAGTATAACAGGTCACTTTCACACATGCATGTACAGTATAACAGGTCACTTTCACACACGCGTGTACAGTATAACAGGTCACTTTCACACATGCATGTACAGTATAACAGGTCACTTTCACACATGCATGTACAGTATAACAGGTCACTTTCACACACGCGTGTACAGTATAACAGGTCACTTTCACACACGCGTGTACAGTATAACAGGTCACTTTGACACGCGTGTACAGTATAATAGGTCACTTTCACACACACGTGTACAGTATAACAGATCACTTTCACACACGCATGTACAGTATAACAGGTCCATTTCACACGCGTGTACAGTATAACAGGTCACTTTGACACATATGTGTACAGTATAACAAGCCACCTTCACACACGCGTGTACAGTATAACAGATCACTTTCACACACGCATGTACAGTATAACAGGTCACTTTCACACGCGTGTACAGTATAACAGGTCACTTTTACACACGCGTATACAGTATAACAGGTCACTTTCACACACGCGTGTACAGTATAACAGATCACTTTCACACGCGTGTACAGTATAACAGGTCACTTTCACAAGCATGTACAGTATAACAGATCACTTTCACACACGCGTGTACAGTATAACAGGTCACTTTCACACATGCATGTACAGTATAACAGGTCACTTTCACACATGCGTGTACAGTATAACAGGTCACTTTCACACATGCATGTACAGTATAACAGGTCACTTTCACACACGCGTGTACAGTATAACAGGTCACTTTCACACGCGTGTACAGTATAACACGTCACTTTCACACACGCATGTACAGTATAACAGATCACACACACGCATGTACAGTAATAACAGGTCACTTTCACACACGCGTGTACAGTATAACAGGTCACTTTCACACGCGTGTACAGTATAACACGTCACTTTCACACACGCATGTACAGTATAACAGATCACACACACGCGTGTACAGTATAACAGATCACTTTCACACACGTGTACAGTATAACAGGTCACTTTCACATGCGTGTACAGTATAACAGATCACTTTCACACACGCGTGTACAGTATAACAGGTCACTTTCACACATGCATGTACAGTATAACAGGTCACTTTCACACATGCGTGTACAGTATAACAGGTCACTTTCACACATGCATGTACAGTATAACAGGTCACTTTCACACACGCGTGTACAGTATAACAGGTCACTTTCACACGCGTGTACAGTATAACACGTCACTTTCACACACGCGTGTACAGTATAACACATCACTTTGACACATATGTGTACAGTATAACAAGCCACCTTCACACACGCGTGTGCAGTATAACAGATCACTTTCACTCACGCATGTACAGTATAACAGGTCACTTTCACACGCGTGTACAGTATAACAGGTCACTTTCACACACGCGTATACAGTATAACAGGTCACTTTCACACACGCGTGTACAGTATAACAGATCACTTTCACACACGCGTGTACAGTATAACAGGTCACGTTCACACGCGTGTACAGTATAACAGATCACACACACGCATGTACAGTAATAACAGGTCACTTTCACACGCGTGTACAGTATAACAGGTCACTTTCACAAGCATGTACAGTATAACAGATCACTTTCACACACGCGTGTACAGTATAACAGGTCACTTTCACACATGCATGTACAGTATAACAGGTCACTTTCACACACGCGTGTACAGTATAACAGGTCACTTTCACACATGCATGTACAGTATAACAGGTCACTTTCACACACGTGTGTACAGTATAACAGGTCACTTTCACAAGCGTGTACAGTATAACACGTCACTTTCACACACGCGTGTACAGTATAACAGATCACTTTCACACACGCGTGTACAGTATAACAGGTCACTTTCACACACGCGTGTACAATATAACACGTCACTTTCACACACGCGTGTACAGTATAACAGATCACTTTCACACACGCGTGTACAGTATAACAGGTCACTTTCACACATGCATGTACAGTATAACAGATCACTTTCACACACGCGTGTACAGTATAACAGGTCACTTTCACACACGCATGTACAGTATAACAGATCACTTTCACACGCGTGTACAGTATAACAGGTCACTTTCACACACGCGTGTACAGTATAACAGATCACTTTCACACACGCATGTACAGTATAACAGGTCACTTTCACACACGCGTGTACAGTATAACAGATCACGTTCACACACGCGTGTACAGTATAACAGGTCACTTTCACACACGCGTGTACAGTATAACAGATCACTTTCACACGTGTGTACAGTATAACAGGTCACTTTCACACACGCGTGTACAGTACAACAGGTCACTTTCACACACGTGTGTACAGTATAACAGATCACTTTCACACGAGTGTACAGTATAACAGGTCACTTTCACACGCGTGTACAGTATAACAGATCACACACACGTATGTACAGTAATACCAGGTCACTTTCACACGTGTGTACAGTATAACAGGTCACTTTCACAAGCATGTACTGTATAACAGATCACTTTCACACACGCGTGTACAGTATAACAGGTCACTTTCACACATGCATGTACAGTATAACAGGTCACTTTCAGACATGCATGTACAGTATAACAGGTCACTTTCACACACGCGTGTACAGTATAACAGGTCACTTTCACACATGCATGTACAGTATAACAGGTCACTTTCACACACGCGTGTACAGTATAACAGGTCACGTTCACACGCGTGTACAGTATAACACGTCACTTTCACACACACGTGTACAGTATAACAGGTCACTTTCACACACGCGTGTACAGAATAACAGGTCACTTTCACACACACGTGTACAGTATAACAGGTCACTTTCACACGCGTGTACAGTATAACACGTCATTTTCACACACGCGTGTACAGTATAACAGATCACTTTCACACACGCGTGTACAGTATAACAGGTCACTTTCACACACGCGTGTACAGTATAACACATCACTTTGACACATATGTGTACAGTATAACAAGCCACCTTCACACACGCGTGTGCAGTATAACAGATCACTTTCACTCACGCATGTACAGTATAACAGGTCACTTTCACACGCGTGTACAGTATAACAGGTCACTTTCACACACGCGTATACAGTATAACAGGTCACTTTCACACACGCGTGTACAGTATACCAGATCACTTTCACACACGCGTGTACAGTATAACAGGTCACTTTCACACGCGTGTACAGTATAACAGGTCACTTTCACACACGCGTATACAGTATAACAGGTCACTTTCACACACGCGTGTACAGTATAACAGATCACTTTCACACACGCGTGTACAGTATAACAGGTCACTTTCACACGCGTGTACAGTATAACAGGTCACTTTCACAAGCATGTACAGTATAACAGATCACTTTCACACACGCGTGTACAGTATAACAGGTCACTTTCACACATGCATGTACAGTATAACAGGTCACTTTCACACACGCGTGTACAGTATAACAGGTCACTTTCACACATGCATGTACAGTATAACAGGTCACTTTCACACACGTGTGTACAGTATAACAGGTCACTTTCACAAGCGTGTACAGTATAACACGTCACTTTCACACACGCGTGTACAGTATAACAGATCACTTTCACACACGCGTGTACAGTATAACAGGTCACTTTCACACACGCGTGTACAGTATAACACGTCACTTTCACACACGCGTGTACAGTATAACAGATCACTTTCACACACGGGTGTACAGTATAACAGGTCACTTTCACACATGCATGTACAGTATAACAGATCACTTTCACACACGCGTGTACAGTATAACAGGTCACTTTCACACACGCGTGTACAGTATAACAGATCACTTTCACACGCGTGTACAGTATAACAGGTCACTTTCACACACGCGTGTACAGTATAACAGATCACTTTCACACACGCATGTACAGTATAACAGGTCACTTTCACACACGCGTGTACAGTATACCAGATCACGTTCACACACGCGTGTACAGTATAACAGGTCACTTTCACACACGCGTGTACAGTATAACAGATCACTTTCACACACGCGTGTACAGTATAACAGGTCACTTTCACACATGCATGTACAGTATAACAGGTCACTTTCACACACGCGTGTACTGTATAACAGGTCACTTTCACACACGCGTGTACAGTATAACAGATCACTTTCACACGTGTGTACAGTATAACAGGTCACTTTCACACACGCGTGTACAGTATAACAGGTCACTTTCACACACGTGTGTACAGTATAACAGATCACTTTCACACGAGTGTACAGTATAACAGGTCACTTTCACACGCGTGTACAGTATAACAGATCACACACACGTATGTACAGTAATAACAGGTCACTTTCACACGTGTGTACAGTATAACAGGTCACTTTCACAAGCATGTACAGTATAACAGATCACTTTCACACACACGTGTACAGTATAACAGGTCACTTTCACACATGCATGTACAGTATAACAGGTCACTTTCACACACGCGTGTACAGTATAACAGGTCACTTTCACACATGCATGTACAGTATAACAGGTCACTTTCACACACGCGTGTACAGTATAACAGGTCACGTTCACACGCGTGTACAGTATAACACGTCACTTTCACACACACATGTACAGTATAACAGATCACTCACACACGCGTGTACAGTATAACAGGTCACTTTCACACACGCGTGTACAGAATAACAGGTCACTTTCACACACGCGTGTACAGAATAACAGGTCACTTTCACACACGCGTGTACAGTATAACAGGTCACTTTCACACGCGTGTACAGTATAACACGTCATTTTCACACACGCGTGTACAGTATAACAGATCACTTTCACACACGCGTGTACAGTATAACAGGTCACTTTCACACACGCGTGTACAGTATAACAGGTCACTTTCACACACGCGTGTACAGTATAACAGATCTTCCCTGATGACGGAGTAATTGTTCCTTATCATCACAGTTGAATGTTTTGAATGGTCTCCTGATTGTTTTGCCACTTTCTGAAACCTACAGTTATCGGAACCTTTATCCTGTTCCCTAACGCACACCAAGTCCCACACACCCAGCACCCCCCGGTGCTTATTGGTCTGATCTACTGGTTTTTGCCAATATCTCAACTTTAACATCTCTCTGTTCCAGCACCTCTTGCAATTGCATGGGACTGTGCCAGAGAAAGGTAAGGAGTTGGGAGTGGGACAGGAATGGACCAGAGGATCCTGGTGGGAACGTTCCTGTGGAATGCTGACTAAGGAGGAAAGGGGAATGTGTGTCTGGTGCTGGCATTCCGTTGCCTTTTCTATTCCCCACTGAACGTGGATGCTGCGGACACCAAATTCATTTTGTGCTGAAGATTTCTGCAGTCTTTCTGCATTTAAAAAAACACAAATGCCGACCTCAATTTGCTTCGAGACTGGGGAAACTATCTGAACACTAAAAATGTTTTGGGAGTGTGTGAGGGACGGTTACCTAGAGCGGTATGTTGGATTGACTAGAAGCTAGGCTAATTTAGATAGAGTATGATATAATGAAAACAAATTAATTAACAATCTTGTTGTGAAAGAGCCTTCAGGGAGAAGTGACAGAGTTTTACATTGTTTGTGAAAGTGAGGTAACTCAATCTCAGACGAGGGTTTTAAATTTGAAGAAGGGAAATTATGAAGGTACAATGTGACTGAGGTGGGTTGGGAGAATATGTTAAAAGACATGACTGTATACAGGCGTTTGGATGGTCTTTAAGGAACTACATAACACGGCAATTGGACACTCTATCAAGGTGTGAAAACCCCTGAGAAACTAATAAAGACGTTCAGCATTGTACATGATTAAAAGAAAAAAACTGATAAAGTTGTCAGAAATAGCAGCAATTTTGAGGATTGAAAACTTTATAGAAATGGACTTTAAAAGCTTCTACAGGTCCAAGAAAGAAAACGTGATCACATTAAATGTGGGTCCATTACAGACAGAGCTGAAAAATGTGTTGCTGGAAAAGCGCAGCAGGTCAGGCAGCATCCATGGAGCAGGAGAATCGATGTTTCGGGCAGGAGCCCTTCATCAGGCTTATCCCCGAAACGTCGATTCTCCTGCTCCTTGGATGCTGCCTGACCTGCTGCGCTTTTCCAGCAACACATTTTCAGCTCTGATCTCCAGCATCTGCAGTCCTCACTTTCTCCATTACAGACAGAGTCAGGAGAATTTATAATGAGGAATAGAGAAATAGCAGAGAAACTAAATAGTTACTTTATGTCTGTTAAGCCTGAGGAAGAAATCTCCCAGAACTAGAGATCCAAGTGATTTAGATAAATGCGAGGGGCTGCATTTTGGAAAGGCAAATCTTAGCAGGACTTATTCACTTAATGGTAAGGTCCTAGAGAGTGTTGCTGAACAAAGAGACCTTTGGAGTGCAGGTTCATAGCTCCTTGAAAGTGGAGTCACAGGTAGATAGGATGGTGAAGAAGGCGTTTGGTATGCTTTCCTTTATTGGTCAGAGTATTGAGTACAGGAGTTGGGAGGTCACTACAGCAACAGGAGCAATGGGAGTGAGGAGCAGGGGGCTACCGAGAAAGTAAATGTACCTCGTGAATAGGCAGAGCGAAGGCTCAGCAGGAGTGGACCCAGACACAGGGGTTGCTGGGCATGTGATCTGTGGATAAAACCCAAAACACTCCACATGTAGTGTCTCCAACCCGTCCTCCTCCTCTGATAAAAAAGAAAGACCCTATGAGGAGAGTTGGTCAAGTTTTTGTTTTTTTTTTAATTTATTCAATCTAGCTTGGTATTTTAAAAGCAGAGGGGATGGAGGCTAGGGCAGTTGCATGCTCCTCTTACAGGATGTGGGAGGTAAGGGTCACCACTGGTGTCCCTGTTGACTTCACAGCAAGAAGTGCACCCAACTCCAGCTCCTCACAGACAGTGTTAGGGAATTGGAGATGGAGCTGGATGAACTTCATACAAACATAGAAAAGTACAGCACAGAACAGGCCCTTTGGCCCACGATGTTGTGCTGAGATTTAATCCTAATGTAAAATATAATAATTTAACCTACACACCCCTCAACTCACTGTTATCCATGTGCATGTCCAGCAGTCGCTTAAATGTCCCCAATGACACTGCTTCCACCACCACAGCTGGCAACGCATTCCATACATTCACAACTCTCTGTGTAAAGGAACTTTCCTCTGATGTCTCCTCTATACCTTTCTCCTAATATCTTAAAACTGTGACCCCTCGTACCAGTCAATCCTGCCCTGGGGAAAAGTCTCTGGCTATTGACTCTATCTATTCCTGTCATTATTTTGTACACCTCGATCAAGTCTCCTCTCTTCCTCCTTCTCTCCAGAGAGAAAAGTCTGAGCTTATTCAACCTTTCTTCATAAGGCAAGCCTTCGGATCATTCAGGAGGCTGAGTGGGTGATAGAGACGAGTTACAGGGTAAAGGTGGCTGGGCGACTGTCAGGAGGGGAAAGGGAATAGGCAGACAGTGCAGGGAGCCCCTGTGCCCATCCCCCTCAATAATAAGTATACCCCTTTGAGCATTGAAGGGGGGGAACGATCCACCAGGGGAAAGCCACAGCGGCCAGGTTACTGGTGCTGAGCCTGGCTCTGTGACTCAGAAGGGAAGGGGTGAGAATACGAGAGCGATAGTGACAGGAAATTCATTTGTGAGAGGAACAGACAGGAGATTCTGTGGTTGTGAGCAAGACTCCCAAATGGTGTGTTGCCTCCCAGATACCTGGGCAGGGATGTCTCAGATTGTGTCTACAGGATTCTTAAGGGGGAGGGAGAGCAGCCAGAGATCGTGGTGCACATCTGTATCAATGACATAGAAGGGGGACTGAAAAGAGATTATACGGAGTTAGATTGGAAGCGAGAAAGCAGGACGAGCAGAGTAATAATCTCAGAATTGCTACTGATGCCACATGCTAGTTAGGCTAGGAATGGAGAGTGAGTGAAACTGAACATGTAACTGCATACCTGGTGTACGAGGTTAAACTTCAGATAAGTGAATCATTGGGATACCTTTTGGGAAGGTGGTTCCTGTACAAGAAGGATGTGTTGCACCTGAACTGGAGGGGCACCAATATCCTGGGCAGGAGGTTTGCTAGAGCTCTTTGGAAGATTTTAAACGAGATTGGCAGAGTGGGTGGGAACCTGAGCTACAGATCAGATGATGGAGGAGGTAGTGAACAGCCAGGTACAGCATGCAGAGAGTCTGTAAGGAGGGATAGGCACTTGATACGGCAAAGGTGCAGTCAGTGTGATGGGTTAAAATGTGTCCACTTTAATGCAAGAAGTATCAGAATCTCTACTTCAACCCAACAAGGCCACACTGACCTTCCAAAGAGTATCCTACCCAAACCCATTACTCTACATTTTCTCTGACTGATGCACCTAAACTACACATCCCTGAACACTATGGGCAATTTAGCATGGCCAATTCACCTTTGGACTGTGGGAGGAAACCCATGTAGACACAGGGAGAATGTGTAAACTCCACACAGTCACCCGAGGCTGGAATCAAACCTGGGACCCTGGTGCTGTGAGGCAGCAGTGCTAACCACTGAGCCACCTGTGACTTACAACATGGATCAGAACGCTATGATGTTGTGGCCATTACAGAGAGTCAGATCTCTCAGGGGCAGGAATGCCTGGTGGATGTTCCAGGGTTTAGATGTTTCATAAGGAATGGGGGGGGAGGATGAAAGCAGTGGGGGAGTGGCATTGCTAATCAGGGATAGTATCACAGCTGCAGAAAGGGAGATCGCTGCGGGGGGGGGGGGGGGGAGAGGTTTGTCTACAGACTCAGTATGGGTGGAAGTCAGAAACAGGAAAGGAGCCGTCATTTTATTGGGAGTTTTCTGCCGACCCCCCCAATAGCAACAGAGACACGGAGGAGCAGATTGGGAGGCAGATTTTGGAAAGGTGCAGAAGTAACAGGGTTGTTGTCATGTTAACTTCCCTAATATAGTTCAAATAGTTTGCTTGGAGCAGTTTTTGTCCTGTCCTGGTGTGTCCAGGAAGGGTTCCTGACCCAATAGGCCGACGAGAGGGGAGGCCATGTTGGATTTGGTGCTTGGTAATAAACCATGCCAGGTTTCAGGTCTCTCGGTGGGAGAGTATTCCGATGATAGTGATCACAACTCCCTGACCTTTACTATCCTCATGGAGAGAAATAGGAACAGACAGTATGGAAAAGTATTTAATTGGGGAATGGGGGAAATACAATGCTATAAGGCAGGAAATGTGGAGCATAAATTGGGAACAGATGTTACAATGCACGACAGAAGTGTGGAGATTGTTTAGGAAGCACTTGCTATAGTGTAGGACAGGTTTGTCCCACTGAGACAAGGAAGGCATGGTAGGGTGAAAGAACCTTGGGTGACAAGGGATGTGGAACATGTAGTCAAGAGGAAGAAGGAAACTTACTTAAGGTTGAAGAGGCAAGGATCAGTCAGGGCTTTAGAGGGTTACAAGGTAGCCAGGAAGGAACTGGAGAATGGACTTAGGAGACCTAGAAGGGGGCATGGAAAACCTTTAGCTAAACCCTACGGTGTTCTACACTTACATGAGGAACAAGAGGATGGCCAGAGTGAGAGTAGGGCCGATCAGGGATAATGGAGGGAACTTACACCTGGAGTCAGAGGCATTACGGGAGGTCCTTACTGAATACTTTGCTTCAGTACTCAGTACCGAGAGGGACCTTGCCTTTTCTGAGGACAGTGTGAAACAGACTGATATGGTCAAACTGGTGGATGTTAGGAAGGAGGCTGTGCTGGAAATTTTGAAAAACATGAGGATCGATAAACCACCTGGGCCAGATGGGATATACCCAACGTTACTACAGAAAGCAAGGGAAGAGATTGCTGTGCCTTTGGTGATGATAGAACATTCCAGCACAGTACAGGCCCTTCGGCCCTCGATGTTGCAGTGACCTGTGGAACCAATCCGAAGCCCATCCAACCTACACGATTCCATTTTCATCCATATGTTTATCCAGTGACCATTTAAATGCCCTTAAAGTTGGTGATACTGGATTAGTGGTGCTGGAAGAGCACAGCAGTTCAGGCAGCATCCAAGGAGCAACAAAATCGACGTTTCAGGCAAAAGCCCTTCATCCTTTTATTCCTGATGAGAGGGCTTTTGCCCGAAACGTCGATTTTACTGCTGCCTGAACTGCTGTGCTCTTCCAGCACCACTAATCCAGTATTTGGTTTTCAGCATCTGCAGTCATTGTTTTTACCACCTTAAAGTTGGTGAATTTACTCCTGTTGCAGGTAGGGCATTCCACACCCCACTAATCACTGAGTAAATAAATAAACTATCTCTGACATCTGTCCTATATCTATCGCCCCTCAATTTTAAGCTATGTTCCCTTGAGCTAGCCATCACCATCTGAGGAAAACAGCTAGCCAACTGCGGCCGCGACATTAACTGCCTCAACCTCTCCACCCCTCCCACCCACTCCAACCTCTCACCCTCGGAACGTGCAGCCCTCCACTCCCTCCGATCCAACCCCAACCTCACTATCAAACCGGTAGACAAGGGAGGCGTGGTAATAGTTTGGCGCACCGACCTTTACACGGCTGAGGCTAAACGCCAACTCGCGGACACCTCCTCCTACTGCCCCCTTGACCATGACCCCACCTCCCACCACCAAACCATCATCTCCCAGACCATCCATAACCTCATCACCTCAGGGGATCTCCCATCCACCGCCTCCAACCTCATAGTCCCACAACCCCGCACCGCCCGTTTCTACCTCCTGCCCAAAATTCACAAACCTGACTGCCCCGGCCGACCCATTGTCTCAGCCTGCTCCTGCCCCACCGAACTCATCTCTCCATACCTCAACACGGTCCTGTCCCCCTTAGGTCCAAGAACTCCCCACCTACGTTCGGAACACCACCCACGCCCTCCACCTCCTCCATGATTTTCGCTTCCCCGGTCCCCAACGCCTTATCTTCACCATGGACATCCAGTCCCTGTACACCTCCATCCCCCATCACGAAGGACGCAAAACCCTCCGCTTCTTCCTTTCCCGCCGTACCAACCAGTACCCTTCTACCGACACCCTCCTTCGACTGACTGAATTGGTCCTCACTCTGAACAACTTCTCTTTCCAATCCTCCCACTTCCTCCAAACCAAAGGAGTAGCCATGGGCACCCTCATGGGCCCCAGCTATGCCTGCCTCTTCGTAGGATATGTGGAACAGTCCATCTTCCGCAGCTACACTGGCCCCACCCCCCACCTTTTCCTCCGCTACATCGATGACTGTATCGGCGCTGCCTCGTGCTCCCACGAGGAGGTTGAACAGTTCGTCCACTTTACCAACACCTTCCACCCCGACCTCAAATTCACCTGGACCATCTCAGACTCCTCCCTCCCCTTCCTAGACCTTTCCATTTCTATCTCGGGCAACCGACTCAATATGGACATTTCCTATAAACTGACCGACTCCCACAGCTACCTAGATAACACCTCCTTCCACCCTGCCCCCTGTAAAAACACCATCCCATATTCCCAATTCCTTCGTCTTCGCCGCATCTGCTCCCAGGAGGACCAGTTCCAATACCGTACAACCCAGATGGCCTCCTTCTTCAAGGACCGCAATTTCCCCCAGACATGATCGAAGATGCCCTCCACTGCATCTCCTCCACTTCCCACTCCTCCGCCCTTGAGCCCCGCCCCTCCAACCGCCACCAGGACAGAACCCCACTGGTCCTCACCTACCACCCCACCAACCTCCACATACAGCGTATCATCCGCCGTCATTTCCGCCACCTCCAAACGGACCCTACCACCAGGGATATATTTCCCTCCCCTCCCCTATCAGCATTCTGAAAAGACCACTCCCTTCGTGACTCCCTCGTCAGGTCCACACCCCTCCACCAACCCAATCTCCACTCCCGGCACCTTCCCCTGCAACCGCAAGAAATGCAAAACTTGCGCCCACACCTCCCCCCTTACTTCCCTCCAAGGCCCCAAGGGATCCTTCTATATCCGCCACAAATTCACCTGCACCTTCAGACACATCATCTATTGCATCCGCTGCACCCGATGTGGCCTCCTCTATATTGGGGAGACAGGCCGCCTACTTGCGGAACGTTTCAGAGAACACCTCTGGGACACCCGGACCAACCAACCCAACCACCCCGTGGCTCAACACCTCAACTCCCCCTCCCACTCCACCAAGGACATGCAGGCCCTTGGACTCCTCCATCACCAGACCATAGCAACACGACGGCTGGAGGAAGAGCGCCTCATCTTCCGCCGAGGAACCCTCCAACCACAAGGGATGAACTCAGATTTCTCCAGTTTCCTCATTTCCCCTCCCCCCACCTTGTCTCAGTCAAATCCCTCGAACACAGCACCACCTTCCTAACCTGCAATCTTCTTCCTGACCTCTCCGCCCCCACCCCACTCCAGCCTATCACCCTCACCTTGACCTCCTTCCACCTATCGCATTCCCAACGCCCCTCCCCCAAGTCCCTCCTCCCTATCTTTTATCTTAGCCTGCTGGACACACTTTCCTCATTCCTGAAGAAGGGCTGATGCCCGAAACGTCGATTCTCCTGCTCCTTGGATGCTGCCTGACCTGCTGCGCTTTTCCAGCAACACATTTTCAGCTCTGATCTCCAGCAACTGCAGTCCTCACTTTCTCCTGTCAACCTGGGTGGCAACTTTCAAGGATCTGTGTACCTGGACACCAAGTTCTCTCTGCTCATCTACACTCTCAAGAATTTTACCATTAGCCCAGTACTCTGCATTCCTGTTACTCCTTCCAAAGTGAATCATCTCACACTTTTCTGCATTAAACTCCATTTGCCACCTCTCGGCCCAGCTCTGCACCTTACCTATGTCTCTGTGTAACCCACAACATCCTTCAGCACTGACCACAACTCCACCGACCTCAGTGTCAGCCACAAATTTACTAACCCATCCTTCTTCACCCTCATCCAGGTCATTTATATAAATGACAAACAACAGTGGACCCAAAACAGATTCTTTTGGTACACCACTAGTAACTGAACTCCAGGATGAACATTTCCCATCAACCACCACCCTCTGTCTCCTTTCAGCTAGTCAATTTCTGATCCAAACCGCTAAATCACCCTCAATCCCATTCCTCCGTATTTTCTGCAATAGCCTACCGTGGGGAACCTTATCGAATGCCTTACTGAAATCCATATATACCACATCAACCACTTTACCCTCATCTACCTGTTTGGTCACCATCTCAAAGAACTCAATAAGGTTTGTGAGGCATGACCTACCCTTCACAAAACCGTGTTGACTATCCCTAATCGACTTATTCCTCTCTAGATGATTTTAAATCCTATCTCTCATAACCCTTTCCAACAATTTATCCACAACCGAAGTAAGGCTCACTGGTCTATAATTACTAGATTTGTCTCTAATCCCTTCTTGAACAAGGGAATAACATTTGCTATCCTCCAGTCTTCCGGCACTATTCCTGTAGACAATGATGACATAAAGATCAAAGCCACATGCTCGGCAATCTCCTCCCTGGCTTCCCAGGGAATCAAAGGATAAATCCCATCGGCCCAGGGGACTTATCTATTTTTATACTTTCCAGAATGGCTAACACCTCCTCCTTGTGAACCTCAATCCCATCTCGTCTAAATGATCTTTGCATCCTCACTGTCCACTGGAATAGTACCAGATGATTGAAGGGTGGCAAATGTTACTCCCTTGTTCAAGAAAGGGAATAGGGATGACCCTGGGAATTACAGATTAATCAGTTTTACGTTGTTGGTGGGCAAATTATTGGAGAGGATTTTGAGAGACAGAATTTATTATTATTTGGAAAACCATAGTTTGATTTGAGATATCGTGGCTTTATGAGGGGCAGGTCATGCCTCCCAAGCCTTATTGAATTCTTTGAGGATGTGACAAAACACATTGATGAAGGTTGAGCAGTGGACATTGAGTATATGGATTTTTAGCAAGGTGTTTGATAAGGTTCCCCATGGTAACCTCATTCAGAAGTAAGGAGGCATGGGATACAGTGAAATGTACCTGTCTGGATACAGAATTGGCTGGCCCATAGAACACAGAGGCTGGTGGTAAGTGGAAAGTATTCAGCCTGGTGTTCTGTAAGGATCAGCTCTGGGACCTCTGCACTTTGTGATTTTTATACATGACTTGGATGAGGAAGTAGAAGGGTGGGCTGGTGGAGTTGTGGATAGTGTGGAGGGCTGTTGTAGGTGGCAATGGGACATTGACAGGATGCAGAGCTGAGCTGAGAGGTGGCAGATGGAGTTCAACCTGGAAAAGTGTGAAGTGATTCAGTTTGGAATGTTGAATTTGAATGCAGAATACAGGTTAAAGGCAGGATTCCTGGCAGTGTGGAGGAACAGTGGGATCTTGGGGTCCATGTACATAGATCCCTCAAAGTTGCCACCCAGGTTGATAGGGTTGTTAAGAAGGTATATGGTGTGTTGGTTTTCATTAGCAGGGGCATTGAGTTTAAGAGCTGCGAGGTTATGCTGTAGCTCTATAGAGCCCTGGTTAGACCGCACTTGGAATATTGTGTCCAGTTCAGGTCACCTTACTATAGGAAGGATGTGAAAGCTTTAGAGAGGGTGAAGAGGAGATATACCAGGATGCTACCTGGCCTGGAGGGCATGTCTTATGAAAGGTTGAGGGAGCCAGGGCTTTTCTCATTGGAGCGAAGAAGGATGAGAGGTGACTTGAGGGAGGTGTACAAGATGATGAGAGTGGACAGCCAGAGACCTTTTCCCAGGGCAGAAATGGCTATCATGAAGGGGGCATAATTTTCAGGTGATCGGTGGAAGGTTTAGGGGAGATGTAAGTTCCTTACGTGTGTGGATGCACTGCCAGTGTCAGATACATTAGGGACATTTAAGCGACTCTAAGATAGGCACATGGAAGTTAGTACAATGAAGGGTATGTAGGTGAGTCTGATCTTAGAGTAGGAGAGAAGGTCAGCACAACATGGAGGGCCGAAGGGCCCGTACTGCGCTGTACTGTTCTATGATTTATGTCATGTTGCGGCTGTACAGGACATGGGTTAGGCCACTGTTGGAATATTGTGTGCAATTCTGGTCTCCTTCCTATTGGAAAGATGTTGTGAAACTTGAAAGGGTTCAGAAACGATTTACAAGGATGTTGCCAGGGTTGGAGGATCTGAGCTATAGGGAGAGGCTGAACAGGCTGGGGCTGTTTTCCCTGGAGCGTTGGAGGCTGAGGGTGACCTTATAGAGGTTTACAAAATCATGAGGGACATGGAAAGGGTAAATAGACAAAATCTTTTCCCTGGGGTGGGGGAGTCCAGAACTAGAGGGCATAGGTTTAGGGTGAGAGGGGAAAGATATAAAAGAGACATAAGGGGCAACTTTTTCACCCAGAGGGTGGTACGTTTATGGAATGAGCTGCCAGAGGAAGTGGTGGAGGCTGATACAATTGCAACATTTAAAAGGCATTTGGATGGGTATATGAATAGGAAGGGTTTGGAGGGATATGGGCTGGGTGCTGGCAGGTGGGACTAGATTGGGTTGGGATATCTGGTCGGCATGGACAGGTTGGACCGAAGGGTCTGTTTCCATGTTGTACATCTCTATGACTCTAATAAGAGAATGAGGAGTTGAAAGAAATTATATCCATAATTTGGAGGTGGAGCCCAAATGTATTATTTCCAAATTTGCAGATGGTACAAAGCTAAGTGGGAATGTGTGTTGTTAGGAAGGCGAAAAGCAGCTTCAGGAGGATTTGAACAGGCTTAATGAGGGGCGAGAACATGGCAGATTGTGCTCAAATGATAAGAGGTTGGAACGTTTAGGTGTACAAAGGCACCTGGGTCTTCTTGTCAGTCAGTCACTGGAGGCTAAGATGCAGATGCAGCAAGCTGTGAGGAAGGCTAATGGAATGTACATCTTCAATGCAAGAAGATTTGAGAAGAGTTAGTTAGGATAGTGAAGAAGGTGTTTGGTATGCTTTCCTTTATTGGTCAGTGTATTCAGTACAGGAGTTGGGAGGTCATGTTGTGGCTGTACAGGACATTGGTTAGACCACTTTTGGAACATTGTGGAAGGATATTGTGAAACTTGAAACAGTTCAGAAAAGATTAACAAGGGTGTTGCCAGGTTTGGAAGGTTTCAGCTATAGGGAGAGGCTGAACAGGCTAGGGCTGTTTTCCCTGGAGCGTCGGAGGCTGAGGGGTGACCTTATAGAGGTTTATAAAATCATGAGGGACATGGATAGGGTAAATAGACAAAGTCTTTTCACTGGTGTGGGGGAGTCCAAAAGGAGAGGGCATAGGTTTAGGGTGAGAGGGGAAAGATGTCATAAGGACCGAAGGGTCTGTTCCTGTGCTGTACATCTCTATGACTCTGTAACAGGAGCAATGAAATCTTGCTTCAGTTGTACAGGAGCTTGGTTAGACCACACTTGGGAACAACGTGTGCAGTTTCGGTCTCCAGATCTCAACAAAGATATTATTGCCATAGACAGAGAATAATGACAATTCACTGGACCTGTTCCCAGCACAGTGGGAACGTCCTGGGGAAACTGACCCTGCATTCACTCGAGGTTCAAAGAATGAAAGGTGATTTCAATTAAACTTCTAAAACATTTAAAGTACATACAGGATTGGTGCAGGTATGGTGTTTCTCCTGGCTGGGGAATTTACCACAAGGTAGGAGAATTAGTTCCAGGAACAGAATCTTTACTCAGAGGGATGTGAACCTTTGGAATTCTGTATCACAGAGGGCTGTAGAAGCTCAGTCTATGTGTCTGTTTAAGGTAGAAATTGATTGATTTCTGATTCGCAGTGGGCTATAGGGTTATGGGGATGGGGGTGAGGGTGGGGGTTGGGTAAAAAGTATTGAAGTGTTCAGCCATGAACATATTAAACTGTGGGACAGGCTTGGTAAGCTGAGTGGACTAATGCAGTTCCATAACTATCCATAACAATCTGAAATGGTTATGGTCACTATCTCCATTATGCTTCCATATGGATACACCTGTCTCGTTTTATATCCGAATATTCAGTTCAAAACAGTCAATTCCCTTTCAATGAATTGTTCAAAATGTCAAAACATTCTCCTGGATGTAGTTCAAGGGTTTTGTTCAATCCTTACCCTGTACATTGAAACGATCCCAGTTATTGTTTGGGTCATCAAAATCTCCTACTCCTTCTGGAGTTTGGTTCCGTCTGTGATCCTCCCTCCCCCTGTCTGTTTGGGGGCCTCCAGCACACACCCCAGTGTGTTTGTTCCTTTTGGGTACCCATAAGGCCTCGTTCGATGATTCTTCCAAGGTCTCATCCTTCCCCCCTGCTATCATTGATTCTTCAATTAATATTGCAACCAGCACCCCCCACCAGTACATCCTTTTACTGAATACCCTCTGAATACTAATCCTTCCCACTTTTCAGCCAAGTCTCATTCACATAATATTCACACCCCTCTGTGCCCTCAGCTCTCTCTCTCATTCCTCAAGCTGCTGGGATTAAAATATATTCCACGCAGCCCTGTTAAACTCATTGCTTTCTTATCCAACTATACTTTCTTTGCATTTCAGACTCACATTTTAACTTTAATTCCATCTCAGCTTCTCTTCCTCAGTGCTACCTGTCAGATTCCTACTTCAATCCACCCAACAGCATCACCAAATCTCTTCTTTGGGATATTAGTCCAGTTCTTAATCCGGATGTAATTATATAGCTGCTTCCTCCCCCTGAAACAACCCCAAAGCCCCAAGAATATAAAGTCCTCCCCCCAGCACCATCTCTCCAGCCACAAACTAATTTTGATGGAATTACACTGTAGGCCCTCCAGTAGTCAGTGAGAAACCAATGTGCAAATAGATAGGGAGATTGCAAAAAGCTGTAAGAATATTAGGATTGTAATAGTGGGGGATTTTAACTTTGCAAACATAGACTGGGACTGCCATAGTATTAAGGGAGGAATTTGTCAAGAGTGTCAAGTAAACTTTCTCAATTAATCTGTTAATGGCCCTAACTAGAGAAGGGGTGAAAGTTGACCTGCTGTTCGGAAATAAGGCAGGGCAAGTGACTGAGGCGTTAGTGGGGGAGCACTTTGGGACCAGTGACCATAGTTTGAAAGAGGATGGAAAAGGACAGGCCTGGTCCACAAGTCAAAGGTCTAAATTGGGGCTCGGTCAGTATTGATGGCATTAGACAGGAACTTTCAAAAGTTGATTTGGGGAGGCTGTTCGCGGGTAAAGGATCATCTGGCAAGTGGGAGGCTTTCAGAAGTGTGTAATAAGAGTTCAAGGACAGCATGTACCTGTTAGTGTGAAGGATAAGACTGGCAGGAGTAGGGAATACCAGATGACTAGAGATATCGAGGCTCTGATCAGGAATAAGGAAGAGGCATTTGTCAGATATAGACAGCTGGGATCAAGTGAATCCCTTGGGGAGTATCGGGGGTGTTCTCCTCCTCTAACCTAGTTAATAATGTTCATTCTAAACTTCCTCTACTGAATATAAGTTTGGTATTAATTTTATAGCAACTTGAATTAAGCTTTCTACTTTAGTACTGAGTGGGTGTTCAGATAAGTGGGGTATGGATACTGGGGCAGTTGCTTGCTCCTCCTGCAGAATGTGGCAGGCGGGAGACATGGCACACGTCTCCACTGGCTACATCTGCAGGAAGTGCACCCAACTCCAGCTCCTTGAAAACCGTGTTAGGGAATTGGAGCTGGAGCTGGATGAACTATCGATCATTCGGGAGGCTGAGGGGGTAATTGAGAGGAGTTACCGGGAGTTGGTCACTCCTAAGGCTCAGGACAAAGATAGATGGGTTACAGTTAGGGGGAGGAAAGGGCCCAGACAGACAGTGCAGAGATCCCCTGTGGACATTCCCCTCAGCAATAAGTATACCGTTTTGGATACTGCTGGGGGGGAGGACCTACCAGAGGAAAGCCATAGCAGTCAGTTCTCTGGCACTGAGCCTGACACTGTGGCAAAGAAGGGAAGGGGGCAGAATAGAAAAGTATTCGTGGTAGGGGACTCGATAGTTAGGGGAATTGACAGGAGATTTTGTGGTCAGGATCGGGATTCCCGGAAGGTATGTTGCCTCCCTGGTGCCAGGGTCTGGGACGTCTCCGATCGGGTGTATAAGGTTCTAAAAGGGGAGGGCGAACAGCCAGAAATCGTGTTACATATTGGCATGAATGATATAGCCAGGAAAAGGATCGAGGATATAAAAAGTGATTTCAGGGAGTTAGAATAGAAGCTACAAAGCAGGACGAACAGAGTAGTGTTCTTTAGTTTACTACCGGTGCCACGAGATAGCGAGGCAAGGAACAGGGAGCGGGCGCAGCTTAACACGTGGCTGCGCAGCTGGTGTAGGAGGGAGGGCTTCAGATATTAGATTAGATTAGATTACTTACAGTGTGGAAACAGGCCCTTCGGCCCAACAAGTCCACACCGCCCCACCGAAGCGTAACCCACCCATACCCCTATATCTATATCTACCCCTTACCTAACACTATGGGCAATTTAGCATGGCCAATTCACCTGACCTGCACATCTTTGGACTGTGGGAGGAAACCGGAGCACCCGGAGGAAACCCACGCAGACACGGGGAGAACGTGCAAACTCCACACAGTCAGTCGCCTGAGGCGGGAATTGAACCCGGGTCTCTGGCGCTGTGAGTACAATGTAACTCTGCAAGTACAAATTCACCCCACAAAATATATGCGTGCAACTTTGAAACTTTAAAAAAACTTTGCAACTTTAAAAAAACGTGTTTTGTGATTTACACATGAAAGAAGTGAAACTATCACTGTATTCTAACAGATGAAAAGCTTAACAGACAATCAATTTTTCAATGTATAATTTCAGTTACATCACACTGCAAATTTTTGCTATAAATTCTGTGTTACGATTGAGCCCTTCACTATCACTTGATGAAGGAGCGTCGCTCCGAAAGCTAGTGTGCTTCCAATTAAACCTGTTGGACTATAACCTGGTGTTGTGTGATTTTAAACATTCTACATAGCTATGGAGAAGGAGACGATTAGGCAAAATGGGAGGATATTTAATTGGGGAAGATGAAACTATGATGCGATCAGACATGAGTTAGGAAGCATGGACTGGGAGCAATTGTTCCATGGTAAAGGCACTATAGACATGTGGAGACTGTTTAAGAAACAGTTGTTGCAAGTGATAAATAAATATGTCCCTCTGAGACAGGCAAGAAGGGGTAAGATAAAGGAACCTTGGATGACGAGAGTGATGGAGCTTCTCGTCAAAAGGAAAAAGGTAGCTTACATAAGGTGGAGGAAGCTAGGGTCAAGCTCAGCTCTAAAGGATTACAGGCAGGCGAGGAAGGAGCTCAAAAATGGTCTGAGGAGAGTCAGGAGGGGGCACGAGAAAGGCTCAGCAGAACGGATTAGGGTGAACACAAAGGCATTTATGTGAGGAATAAGAGAATGGTCAAAGAAAGAGTAGGGCCAATCAGGGATAGCATAGGGAATTTGTGTGTGGAGTCTGAGGAGGTAGGGGAAGCCCTAAATGAGTTTTTTGCTTCTGTCTTTACAAAAGAAACAAACTTTGTAGTGAATGAAACCTTTGAAGAGCAGGTGTGCATGCTGAAATTGATAGAGATAGAGGAAGCTGATGTGCTGAAAATTTTGTCAAACATTAAGATTGAAAAGTCGCCAGGCCCAGACCAGATTTGTCCTCGGCTGCTTTGGGAAATGAGAAATGTGATTGCTTCGCCATTTGTGAAGATCTTTGCATCCTCGCTCTCCACTGGAGTCGTACCTGAGGACTGGAGAGAAGCAAATGTAATTCCTCTCTTCAAGAAAGGAAATAGGGAAATCCCCGGCAATTACAGACCAGTAAGTCTCACGTCTGTCATCTGCAAGGTGTTAGAAAGGATTCTGAGGGATAGGATTTATCACCATCTGGAAGAGCATGGCTTGATTAAATGCAGTCAACACGGCTTTGTGAGGGGCAGGTCATGCCTCACAAACCTTATCGAGTTCTTTGAGGATGTTACTAGAAAAGTTGATGAGGGTCGAGCTGTGGATGTGGTGTATATGGACTTCAGCAGGGCATTTGATAAGGTTCCCCATGGTAGGCTCATTCAGAAGGTCAGGAGGAATGGGATTCAGGGGAACATAGCTGTCTGGATACAGAATTGGCTGGCCAACAGAAGACAGCGAGTGGTAGTAGAAGGAAAATATTCTGCCTGGAAGTCTGTGGTGAGTGATGCTCCACAGGGCTCTGTCCTTGGGCCTCTACTGTTTGTAATTTTTATTGATGACTTGGATGAGGGGATTGAATGATGGGTCAGCAAGTTTGCAGGCAACACGGGGGTGTCGTTAACAGTATAGAGGGCTGTTGTAGGCTGCAGCATGACATTGACAGGATGCAGAGATGGGCTGAGAGGTGGCAGATGGGGTTCAACCTGGATAAATGCGAAGTGATGCATTTTGGAAGGTCGAATTTGAAAGCTGAGTACAGGATTAAGGATAGGATTCTTGGCAGTGTGGAGGAACAGAGGGATCTTGGGGTGTAGGTACATAGATCCCTTAAAATGGCCACCCAAGTGGACAGGGTTGTTAAGAAAGCATATGGTGTTTTGGCTTTCATTAACAGGGGGATTGAGTTTAAGAGTCGTAAGATCTTGTTGCAGCTCTATAAAACTTTGGTTAGACCACACTTGGAATACTGCGTCCAGTTCTGGTCGCCCTATTATAGGAAAGATGTGGATGCTTTGGAGAGGGTTCAGAGGAGGTTTACCAGGATGCTGCCTGGACTGGAGGGCTTATCTTATGAAGAGAGGTTGACTGAGCTCGGACTTTTTTCATTGGAGAAAAGGAGAAGAGGGGACCTAATTGAGGTATACAAGATAATGAGAGGCATAAATGACTAACACGAGGGGTCATACTTTTAAGCTGGTTGGAGGAAAGTACAGAGGGGATGTCAGAGATGTGTTCTTTACACAGAGAGTTGAGAGAGCATGGAATGCGTTGCCAGCAGCAGTTGTGGAAGCGAGGTCATTGGGGACATTTAAGAGACTGCTGGACATGCATATGGTCACAGAAATTTGAGTGTGCATACATGAGGATCAATGGTTGGCACAACATCGTGGGCTGAAGGGCCTGTTCTGTGCTGTACTGTTCTATGTTCTATGTTCTAACATGCTGTGCTAAGAAACTAGCCTGAAAACATTTTATAAACACATCATCTAAGCTTCCTTTTGCCCACCAGTTTTCCAGTCGAGAGGTAGATTAGAATCTCCCATGATTACCAGCCTACCTTTCTGACAAGTCCTTTTCAAATCTTCTCTGATCTACCCTCTCACGTGGTTACTGTTCAGGGCTCTGTACATCACTTCCCTGAGTGACTTGTTGCCTTTATAATTTCTCATCTGTACCCAAACTATTTACACATTTTGGTTTCCCAAACTTGGAGCATCCCCTTCTTTCTGTTGGGTTAATGTCATCATTAACTAATAGAGCTACCTCTTCACCTTTTCCTACTTTCCTCATCCTTCCTAAGTGTCCTGTATCTTTCAAGATTAAAGACTCAATCCGTATCATCCTGTGGTCATGTCTCTGTAACTGCTCCAAAACGCACTTATTAATTTCTCTTTCTAATTTCAGTTCTTCTGTTTTATTTAACTGCTCTGTTTGTTGAGCTAGTGTCTTTAGTATAATCCTTTTCTTCTCTTTGTAAATTCTAGTCTTATCTGTTAGCTCACTCACCCTCTCTAACCCTTCCTGTTACTCTATTTATTATTACCCTTATTCATTCATTTCACTTTGGCCTAGGCTATACTCAGATTTCCCACATCTTCCCAAATATGAGCCCTTGCTCCCCACTGTTCATTTTAAAAGTCCTTTCCACTTCCCTTGTTACATGGTTGGTAAGAACACCAGGCCCAGCACAGTTCAGGTCGATCCCATGTTCCCCAGGACTGGTGCCTGTGCTCCATGAGCCACAGTCCATGGCTCCCACACCAGTCTTTGAGCCATGCGTTAATCTCTGATGATGTGTTCCTTGCCAGTTTGCATATGACCCTAGAAATAATGCAGACAAATAACTGCCCTGAGGCCTGTATCCTGTCACCAAGTCCCCCTTTATTTAAATGTGGAGAGTCCTCCAGACTGACCCAACTCCCTCAGAGGTAGCTCTCAGAGTGAGCAGGATGGCTGACATGCCTGTTTAATTTTCTATAAAGATCAAGTATAAACTCTTTATAAAAATAGAATAACAAAAACATTAAGGGGACTTTGGACAATATCCTTTCCTCAGGCCTAACTGCTGTAATGCTTTCAGTTCATTTGATGCAGGAAACCTACAGGACTGTTAGAAAGGGAATTCCAAGATTAACCTGGATAACTAATTGTGTAATATTAAACCTAAACTTCAGATAGTCTTCAAAATTTGGCAAATTTAAGTCCCAACGTTGTATCGTTATATCCATCACCTGAACAGACACTCCTGTTTTTATGTCAGCCAGGGCTCAGCGATTAACAAACCCAATCAGGGAACTCCTATTCTGGGAAGTTCATCTGACTGGCCTCATTCATATCAACACATGGACATTATGACCTTTGAGGTTCTGTTCCTTAATTTGGTACAAAGCACCTCCCACTGACCATTCAGAGTCTTTGTTTCTTTGGTTTTATTGTTTGCACCTACAAGTGACCATGATATTTGGATTCTCCCTCTCCCAGCCTGAGCAGGTATTTCGAATCCTGGCACTAGTCAAGGCGTTGCTGCATAAGACACTGTCAATCCTCATTATACTGTCCCGTACTGCCACCACTTTATTGCCCACCTGTACCATGGTCAGTTAGCTCAGCCTCTTCCAGCACTCACCCCCCATGCAGACAAGTTAAAAGAGTCTTGAACCAATTGCAAAGGCTCAGCCTCCTGCTCTCTGGGTCCCTGACCTGCCTCACTCCTGCACATGGAACACTGACCAAACAAGGCGATCCAAACCTAAACCAAATAACGGGGGATCGAAGAACTCATAGGCTGGCAGATTTTGGAAAAATGTAAATGTAGCAGGGTTGTTGTTATGGGTGACTTCAACTTTCCCAATATTGACTGGAACCTCCTTAGTGCAGATGGTTTGGATGGAGCCGTTTTTGTCAGGTGTGTTCGGGAGGGTTTCCTTACTCGATGTGTGGACAGGCCGATGAGGGGAGAGGCCATTTTGGATTTGGTGCTCGGCAATGAGCCAGGACAGGTGTCAGATCTCACGGTGCCAGTGACCGCAACTGTCTCATATTTACCATAGCCTTGCAGAAGGAAAGGAGCAGTTACCGAGGGAAGATATTTAATTGGGTAAAAGGAAATTATGACATTATCAGACAGGAGTTGGGAAATACAGATTGGGAGCAATTGTTCCACAGAAAGGGCACAGCAGACATGTGGAGACTGTTTAAGGAGCAGTTGTTGTGAGTGATGCACAGATTTGTTCCTCTGAGACAGGTAAGAAGGGGTAAGATTAAGGAGCCTTGGATGACGAGAACAGAGGAGCTTCTCGTCAAAAGGAAGAAGGTAGTTTGCATCAGATGGAGGAAGCAAAAATCTACCACAGCTTTAGAGGATTACAGGCTTACTAGAAAGGAGCTCAGAAATGGACTGAGGAGAACCAGGAGGGGACACGAGAAAGGCTTGGCAGGAAGGATTAGGGCGAACCCAGAGGCATTTTACTCATATGTGAGGAATAAGGAAGTGATTGCTGGGCCTCTTACTGAGAATTTTGTCTCATCAATAGTCACAGGTGAAGTGCTGGAAGACTGGAGGTTGGCTCACATGGTGGTAAAGACAAGCCAGGGAACTATAGACTGATGAGCCTGACATCGGCGGTGGGCAAGTTGTTGGAGGGAATCCTGAGGGACAAGATGTACATGTATTTGGAAAGGCAAGGACTGATTAGGGGTAGTGAACGTGGCTTTGTGCGTGGGAAATCATGTCTCAGAAACTTGAGTGAGTTTTTTGAAGGAGTAACAAAGAGGATTGATGAGATTAGAGCGGTGGACGAGTAAGGTGTTTGACAAGGTTCCCCATGGGAGACTGGTTAGCAAGGTTAGATCTCATGGAATACAGGGCGAGCTAGCCATTGGATACAGAACTGGCTCAAAGATAGAAGACAGAGGGTGGTGGTGGAGGGTTGTTTTTCAGACTGGAGGCCTGTGACCACTGGAATGCCACAAGGATCGGTGCTGGGTCCACTACTTTTCATCATCTATATAAATTAATTGGATGTGAGTATAAGAGGTACAGTTAGTAAGTTTGCAGATGACACCAAAATTGGAGGTGTAGTGGACAGCGAAGAGGGTTACCTCAGATTACAACAGGATCTGGACCAGATGGGCCAATGGACTGAGAAGTGGCAGATGGAGCTTAATTCAGATAAATGCGAGGTGCTGCATTTTGGGAAAGCAAATCTTAGCAGGACTTATACACCTAATGGTAAGGTCCTAGGGAGTGTTGCTGAACAAAGAGACCTTGGAGTGCAGGTTCATAGCTCCTTGAAAGTGGAGTTGCAGGTAGATAGGATAGTGAAGAAGGCGTTTGATATGCTTTCCTTTATTGGTCAGTGTATTGAGTACAGGAGTTGGGAGGTCATGTTGCGGCTGTACAGGACATTGGTGAGGCCACTGTTGGAATATTTCGCGCAATTCTGGTCTCCTTCCTATCGGAAAGAAGTTGTGAAACTTGAAAGGGTTCAGAAAAGATTTACAACGATGATGCCAGGGCTGGGGGATTTGAGCTATAGGGAGAGGCTGAACAGGCTGGGGCTGTTTTCCCTGAAGCGTCAGAGACTGAGGGGTGACCTTATAGAGGTTTACAAAATTATGAGGGGCATGGATAGGGTAAATAGACAAAGTCTTTTCCCTGGGGTAGGGGAGTCCAGAACTAGAGGGCATAGGTTTAGGGTGAGAGGGGAAAGATATAAAAGAGACCTAAGGGGCAACTTTTTCATGCAGAGGGTGGTACGTGTATGGAATGAGCTGCCAGAGGATGTGGTGGAGGCTGGTACAATTACAACAGTTAAGAGGCATTTGGACGGGTATATGAATAGGAAGGGTTTGGAGGAATATGGGCCGGGTGCTGGCAGGTGGGACTAGATTAGGTTAGGATATCTGATCGGCATGGACTGGTTGGACCGAAGGTTCTGTTTCCATGCTGTACATCTCTATGACTCTAATAAGAGAATGATCAGGGAGAAGGTAGGTCCAATCAATGATAGCACAGGGAACTTGTGCGTGGAGTCTGAGCAGATAGGGGAAGCCCTAAATGAGTTTTTTTTGCTTTGGTTTTCACTAAGGAAAGGGACCTTGTTGTGAATGAGAACTCGGAGGAGCTGGGATACCAGCCTTGACCAGATCAAGACTGATGAAGTTAATGTGCTGGAAATTTTGGCAAACATTATGATTGACAAGTCCCCAGGGCCTGACCAGATTTATCCTGGGCTGCTCCAGGAAGCGAGGAAGGAAGTTGCTGAGCTGTTTGCCAGGATCTTTACCTCCTCACTCTCCACGGGAGTCATACCGGAGGATTGGAAGGAGGCGAATGCCGTTCCTCTTTTCAAGAAGGGGAATAGGGAAATTCCTGGAAATTATAGACCAGTCTTATGTCTGTGGTCAGCAAGGTTTTGGAAAGAATTCCGAGGGATTGGATTTATGACTATTTGGCTAAGCACAGTGTGATTAAAGGCAGTTCAGCGTGGCTTTGTGAGGGGCAGGTCGTGCCTCACAAATCTTACTGAGTTCTTTGAGGGGGTGACAAGACAGGTCAACGAAGGTTGAGCAGTGGATGTGGTGTATATGGACTTCAGCAAGGCATTTGATAAGGTTCCCCACAGTACCAGTTGCCTACTCGCAAAGCACTTTAGGGAACATCTCCAGGACACCCGCACCAATCAACCTCACCGCCCCATAGCTGAATATTTCAATGCCCCCTCCCACTCTGCCAAGGACATGGAGGTCCTGGGCCTCCTTCACCGTCGCTCCCTCACCACCAGACGCGTGGAGGAAGAAAACCTCATCTTCCGCCTCGGAACACTTCAACCCCAGGGCATCAATGTGGACTTCACCAGTTTCCTCATTTCCCCTCCCCCCACCTCACCCTAGTTCCAACCTTCCAGCTCAGCACTGTCCCCATGCCCTGTCCTACCGGCATATCTTCCTTTCTACCTATCCACTCCCCCCTCCCCCATCCTATCACCTTTACCCCCACCTCTGTCCATCTATTGCACTCTCAGCTATCTTACCCCCAGCCCCACCCCCTCCCGTTTATCTCTCCACCCCCAAGGCTCCCAGCCTCATTCCTGGTGAAGGGCTTTTGCCTGAAACATCGATTTTCCTGCGCCTCGGATACTGCCTGACCTGCTGTGATCTTCCAGCGCCACACTAACCTTGACTCATTCATAAAGTCAGGAGGTATGGGATACAGGGAGATATGGCGATCTGGATTCAGAATTGGCTGACTGACAGAAGACAGAGAGTGGTTGTAGATGGAAAGTATTCTGCCTGTGGTCAGTGTTGAGTGGGGTCCCGCAGGGCTCTGTTCTTGGGCCTCTGCTCTTTGTAGTTTTTATAAATGACTTGGATGAGGAGGTTGAGGGGTGGGTTAGTAAATTTGCCGATCACAAAGGTTGGAGGTGTCGTTGATAGTATCGAAGGCTATTGCAGTGCGACATTGACAGGATGCAGAGCTGGGCTGAGAAATGGCAGATGGAGTTCAACCTGGATAAATGTGAAGTGATGTATTTTGGAAGGTCGAACTCGAATGTTGATTATAGAATTAAAGACAGGATTCTTTGCAGTGTGGAGGAACAGAGGGATCTGGGTGTGCAAGAACACAGATCCCTCAAAGTTGCCACCCAAGTGGATAGGGTTGTTAAGAAAGCGTATGGTGTTTTGGCTTTCATTAACAGGGGGAATCGAGTTTAAGAGCCGCGAGGTTTTGCTGCAGCTCTACAAGTCCCTGGTGAGACCACACTTGGAATATTGTGTCCAGTTCCGCCCTACTATAGGAAAGATACAGAGGCTTTGGAGAGGGTGCAAAGAAGGTTTACCAGGATGCTGCCTGGACTGGAGGGCTTGTCTTATGAAGAAAGGTTGAATAAGCTCAGACTTTTCTCTCTGGAGAGAAGGAGGAAGAGAGGTGACCTGATCGAGGTGTACAAAATAATGAGAGGCATGGATAGAGTCAATAGCCAGAGACTTTTCCCCAGGGTTGACTGGTACAAGAAGTCATAGTTTGAAGATATTAGGAGGAAGGTATAAAGGAGACGCCAGAGGAAGGTTCTTTACGCAAAGAGAGTTGTGAATGCATGGAATGCGTTGCCAGCTGTGGTGGTGGAAGCAGAGTCATTGGGGACATTTAAGCGACTGCTGGACATGCACATGGAGAGCAGTGAGTTGAGGGGTGTGTAGGTTAAGTTACTATATTTTACATTAGGATTAAACCACAGCACAACATCGTGGGCCAAAAGGGCCTGTAGAACAGAGAAAAGTATAGCACAGAACAGGCCCTTTTGGCCCATGATGTTGTGCTGTGGTTTAATCCTAATGTAAAATATAGTAACTTAACCTACACACCCCTCAACTCCCTGTTATCCATGTGCATGTCCAGCAGTCGCTTAAATATCCCCAATGACTTCACTTCCACCACCACCGCTGGCAACGCATTCCATACATTCACAACTCTCTTTGCGTAAAGAACCTTCCTCTGGCGTCTCCTTTATACCTTCCTCCTAATATCTTCAAACTATGACTCCTCGTACCAGTCCATCCTGGGGAAAAGTCTCTGGCTATTGACTCTATCCATGCCTCTCATTATTTTGTACACCTCGATCAGGTCACCTCTCTTCCTCCTTCTCTCCAGAGAGAAAAGTCTGAGCTTATTCAACCTTTCTTCATAAGGCAAGCCCTCCAGTCCAGGCAGCATCCTGGTAAACCTTCTTTGCACCCTCTCCAAAGCCTCTGTATCTTTCCTATAGTAGGGCGGAACTGGACACAATATTCCAAGTGTGGTCTCACCAGGGACTTGTAGAGCTGCAGCAAAACCTCGCAGCTCAAACTCAATCCCCCGTTAATGAAAGCCAAAACACCATATACTTTCTTAACAACCCTATCCACTTGGGTGGCAACTTTGAGGGATCTATGTACTTGCACACCCAGATCCCTCTGTTTCTCCACACTGCCAAGAATCCTGTCTTTAATACAATATTCAGCATTCAAGTTCGACCTTCCAAAATACATCACTTCACATTTATCCAGGTTGAACTCCATCTGCCATTTCTCAGCCCAGCTCTGCATCCTGTCTATGTCACGCTGCAGCCTGCAGTAGCCCTCTGTACTATCGACGGCACCTCCAAACTTTGTGTCATCGGCAAATTTACTAACCCACCCCTCAACCTCCTCATCCAAGTCATTTATAAAAACTACAAAGAGCAGAGGCCCAAGAACAGAGCCCTGTGGGACCCCACTCAACACTGACCTCTAGGCAGAATACTTTCCAGCTACAACCTCTCTCTGCCTTCTGTCAACCAGCCAATTCGGTGGTGTACTTTTCTATGTTCTATACCTGCTTCCTGGCACAAAGAATCCAGGTAATATACTCCCTCTCTAACACATCACTGTGTCTGTAGTTCGGTGTCCAACTCAATGTCCGAGCCTGTGGCTGCTCAGACCTCAAGCATTTGCCTTGAACCAAACTGGTATCCAGCAACTCCCACATGCTGCAGCTCGGATACAAACAAGGAACAACATTGGGCAAGGTGGCCCTTTCAGGCCCACTCAGCAAGGTTATGGCTGATCAGATTTTAACTTCCACATACTCCCCCCAATAATCTTTCAGCCCCATGGTCATCATGAGTCTATCTCCCTCTGCCTTAAAATCATTTTAAGATTTTGTATCCACTGCCTTTAAGGAAGGGAATTCTAAGACTCACTGTTTTAAATAGGTGACATCATCTCCCCTCCAATCCTTAATGTTTCCGTAGAAATTATTTAACTAAATATAAATATGATGTTCTTATACATTTTATTAACCATACCACCAACTACTATACTACTTTGAGCATTAGGAGTAGCATAAATGTTCGTCATTTCCCAGATGTTCATCAATTAATGAGATTCTTCTTAGAGTAACAATCAATGCTTGGAGGTTGAAGACATTTTGACAAAAACAGCTGAAAAACTCTTACCCTTCCTGTCCTTAACCCCCTGAAGTGCTCAACTCCAGCACTCCGTTGTAAGTCACCTTCAAGTGTTAAGTTGCGCTAAGTTTGCTATCTATATATTCTCCGAACACAAAAAGGTTGACTCACTTTAATGAGGAGCCAATTCTGGCTGGTCCTCGATGAAACTGCTCTTTTACTGAAACCCCTTGAAAAAAATCTTGCTTGAAACTGGCAACTAGAGAATTTAATCTCTGGAGTTCAATTTAACACTAACTAAATTTTTACAAAATAATAATTTAATGTTTCTTATACAACAACACTGGAACTCAGTCCACCACATTCTCACCCTCTAACACATAGACACATTGACAACACACAATGAAAAACATACAGCTTTATTGCAGAAAAGTTAGAAAGGAATTCAGTTATTGTCATCATTCTTAAACAGATTTGTTTCATTTGCCAAGCTAGGAGCAAGATGATTTGCATTTCTGACTGATCTGTATTTAACTACACATTTGTGGAGATCCCAGAGTTCACCCTGCTCCCGATTCCCTGTGCTTGCGTGGAATAGGCGAAGATACTCAACCTGAGTATTCCATCAAGATGACCCACTCCGTGGACCCTCTCACAGCTCTTCCAGTCTCCAGCTTGGATATCAGGCATTGGAGAATGTTACAGTGTCTATTGGCAGAGGCAGTAATTGCTGGTTTTCACTGATGTTGTGCGATGAGTGAAGGGGAGTGAACAAGCGAGGGGGTCTCTACACACAGCCTCTCAGTCTTGGAGTAACGAGGCCACCATGTAGGAACAGGCTGTGTCCAGTGAGAAGCTGAAGCCAACCATTGACTCAACACTGACCAAAGGAGGCCCCATTCCATTGTGATTGTGTGTGCAGGAGTGCCTGAGTGAGTGTAAGTGGATACAAATACAGCATGCACCTTGGTGTCTAATTTGGATGTGTAACTTTGAGGAATGTTACCTCCCCTCAAGTTGGTGCTGAAGTTTCACTCTCTGCCTCCACCAAAGTGATGAGGTCTCACTGATTCTTGCTCTTTACAAACAGACAGAGGAAGATTTTCTATTTTTGCATCATCATTTGTGAGCGTGAAGCTTGATTTGATTTGAGATTTCAAATCACTGGGTTACCGAGAGAGAGAGGTGGGAGTGAAGCTGACAGTGAACAGCAGCTTCAGGCTGTCTGCTCAGGAAGCAGACCAAACTGCTTGGAGGAGCCAGTGCCCTCTGCCATAAAGGCCTCAATCTCTTCAACAGTGCGTGGCACGCAGGTCAGCAGCTCCATCCCATTGGCAGTGACGGCAATATCATCCTCAATACGCACCTGAAATTCAGAGCAAAACATAAGCACAATCTTCCAGCTTCACTTTCCAAAACAGCACAGTCAAAGAGACTCACTGATTGAAACTGCCATCAAGATGTGCAGAGAAAGATCCCACAGCAGTTGACGTGACGGATTAGTGGTATTATAGTGGACTGTTAATCCAGAAACCCAGGTATCATTCTGGGAACCTGGGTTTAAATCCTGCCTTGGCAAGTGGTGGAATTTGAATTCAATAAGAACCTGGAATTAAGAGTCTAATGATGAGCATCAATCCTGTGGATTGTTGGAGAAACCCATCTGGTTCACAGCAATGTGGTTGACTCTTAACTACCCTCTGGACAATAACGTCGCTTAAGCAGCGATGCCCTCATCCCGTGAATGAATAAAACAAACAGAGAAGTCGACAGGGGCAGAAGAGATGTTGGCAAAGGGGAGAGTAAGTGAAGATGTATATCCCTACACGCTTCGTGGCCCCATCCTCACCAGATCCTGCCACCTGCACTAACCTTCTCAAGGGTGACCAGGGGATGGGCAATAAATGCTGGCCCAGCCAACGATGCCCACGTCCTGTGAATGGATGAGAAGAGATCACTCGGATCTGGAATGCATTGTCTGAAAAGGCCTGGAAGCAACCTCAGCAACAATTTACAGAAGAGAACTGGGTAAATACTTGAGGAGGAAGAACTTTGTGGCAATGGGGAGTGGGAGTTATTGGATAGCTGGTTTACAAAGGCAGCACAGGCACATATGAGCAGTATGGTCTCCTCCTGTTGTGTAAGGCTACAGATCATGGCTGAGATGAGGAAGCAGTACATACAGATACAGTTATAATATCTTATAGACATTTGGACAGGTACGTGGATACAAAGGGTTGAGAGATATACTGGCCAAATGCAGGCAAATGCGACTAGCTCAGTTTGGCATGATTCCGACTCTCCAAGTCTCCTTGCCCAGAATGAGAGCTCTTTGGAGGGTGCCTCACCTCTGTATGGGTTAACACTGTGGCTGCAAATCAGTAACTGTACCACCAGGTCCACATTAATGTGTGATTTATTACACACTCAAACCTTCTCCAACATTATCTCCAAAAATAAACCCTCCCCGCCTCAGATTTTATATCATGTGGTATCTTATCAGCAGCTCTGTAACCACTCACAAAGAGTTCAATAAAGCTCCTATCTGATCAGGTGTAAATCCACCAGGCAGTAAAGTGGAGGTTAAAAACTCCCACGCAATGGCTCCTGTAATTATAATGTGACCTCGCTCAGCAGACTGTGCAAAAATAGCCTGGGCACACCTCACCCCACTGACCTGCTCAGACTGACAAATTGTAGCATGTCCTTGAGATGCAGAATCACTCCACTCCCTTCAGCCCTTTCATACGATAACACTCCTTTTACAAAGGGTGACGTCACCAAACACTCCCACAGGGCCCACACGGCATAGGCTGAGCTTCAGAATAAAGCTCCCTCTATATTGTCCCCTCATCAAACACTCCCACAGTGACAGCACAGGGTTAGATACAGAAGTAAAGCTCCCTCTTCACTGTCCCCCCATCAGATACTCCCAGGACAGGGACAGCACAGGGTCAGACTACTGTGCATTGACTTCAGTTCTCCACTTGACACTGTCAGTCCTCAACACCCGATTGGAAAGCTGAGTCTGCTGGGCCTGAACACCTCCCTGTGTAAATGGATCCTGGAATTGCTGACTGGGAGATCTCAGTCTGTCCGGATTGGGAACAGCATCTCCAACACCATCACACTGAGCATGGGCCCACCCCAGGTCTGTGTGCTCAGTCCACTGCTGTTCACCTTGCTGACACACGACTGTGCGGTGATGCACAGCTCAAATCACATCATTAAGTTTGCTGCTGATATGACTGTTGTGGGTCTCATCAGCACAAACGACAAGTCAGCATACAGAGAGGAGGTGCAGTGGCGAACGGACTGGTGCAGAGCCAACAACCCGTCTCTGAATGTAGACTGGACAAAAGAGATGGCTGTTGACTTCAGAAAGGCATGGAGCAATCACTCTCTGCTGGATATCGATGGCTCCCCTGTGGAGATTGTGAAGAGCACCAAAGTTCTTGGCATACACTTAGTGCAGAATCTCACCTGGTTCCTCAACACCAGTTTGATAGCCAAGAAAGCCCAGCAGTGTCTCTACCTTCTGCACAGGCTGAGAAAAGCCCACCTCCCAGCCCCCTCCCCCCATTCTACAGAGGATTCACTGAGAGTACCCTGAGATGCTGCATCACTGCTTGGTTCGAGAATTGCATGGTCTGGGATTGTAAGACCCTACAACAGACAGTGAGGACAGCGGAGAAGATTATCGGGGTCTGTCTTCCCTTCATTACAGACATTTACATCACACACTGCATCCAAAAGGCAAAGAGCATTATCGGAGATCCCTCACACCCCTCACTCAAACTCTTCTCCCTCCTGCCATCCGGCAGGACATAGTGGAGCATTCAGTCTCTCACAGCCAGACCGTCTAACAGTTTCTCCCCCAATCCATCAGGCTTCCTAACACTGTATGACCAGATTCTCTTCCATTTGAAATTCTTTTTATGACTTTGAATTGCTGCTGGAACAATGTCTATTATTATTCTTTTATTACACCGTAATTTGCATGTTTTGTACTTCTTATGCAGCCCTGTGTGTGATTGCGTAGTTTGTGCTGTCCATGTAGCACCTCAGGCCTGGAGGAACGCTGGCTCGTTTTTCATTATCAGTTGTACATGGCAGAAGTAACAAGTAAAAGCTACTCTACTCTCGACTCTACTGTAGACAGAGTAAAGCTCCCTCTACACTGACCCCGCCCCCATGAAATACTCCCAGGACAGGGACCGCCCAGGGTTGAGGAGTAACATGGAGGAGTACTCACCCCACCAAACCCTCGGAAACGAGCGAGGACATCACTGTTGATGAAACAAGCCTGGGCTGGGTCTGCTAGCGCCTGGTCCAGGAGCATGTCGATGAAGTAGATTCCTGGCTCAATGGTGAGGACCATTCCCTGGAGCAGTTCCCGTGTGGTGCGCAGACTGCGGAGTCCTGGCTCATCAATACGCTCCACACCCTGGAACAGAACAGAGAGAGACCATCACTCACACAGCACAAGCTGCTCCAAACCCCCACTCTCCCTGATATAGCCCCTTCCACAACACTGTTCCTATTCAATTCCCCTCCCACTGCCCCTATTGCACAACCCCCAGCCCTCCCATTGTTCCTGGTATTTCCCCTCACCCTCCCCAGCTCCCCCATTCCTCCCCCTCCCCTCCCATACACCAGGTCCCCCTTTATAAACTCTCACGTTCTAACGCCAAGCACTGTTTCACTGGAAAATTGCCTGGTGCTAAACTGGAAATGCCAAAATGAATCCAATTTATCTAATTTATGAATCTGGCAATGAACCAGCTGGAGCTTATGTACAAGTTTCAAAGCTGCTGATTATTAGTGATTTATGAATTACTGACACCCAGACCTTACAGTCACATGGAACCCACACAGACTACACGTGATTCAGAGAGAGGCGGGGAGGGGGGGGGGGGGGGAGAGAGAGAAGCTTGGAGGGGGCAATAGAGAGGAGCAGGAAGGATAGGGGAAGGAAATGGGGGGGTGGGGAGGGAGGGAAAGGAGGGGGGCGTGAGGGGGAGGAGGCGGGGAGAGGGGTGAGACGGGGGAGGAGGAGGGGTGAGACGGGGGAGGAGGAGGGGTGAGATACGGGGGGAGGGGTGAGAAAGGGGGCGAAGCGGGGAGGGGGGGTGAGACAGGGTGGGGAGGGGTGAGAGGGGTGAGACGGAGAGGGGGGGGAAGAGCGGTGAGACGGGGGGAGGAGAGGGGTGAGACGGGGAGGGGGGGGAGAAGAGGGGTGAGACGGGGGGGGAGGGGAGAGGGGTGAGACGGGGGGGGGAGGGAGAGGGGTGAGACGGGGGGGGAGGGAGAGGGGTGAGACGGGGGGGGGAGGGAAGAGGGGTGAGACGGGGGGGGGTAGGGAGAGGGGTGAGACGGGGGGGAGGGAGAGAGGGTGAGACGGGGGGGAGGGAGAGGGGTGAGACGGGGGGGAGGGAGAGGGGTGAGACGGGGAGGGAGAGGGAGAGAGGTGAGACGGGGGGGGAGGGAAGAGGGGTGAGACGGGGGGGAGGGAGAGGGGTGAGACGGGGGGGGAGGGAGAGGGGTGAGACGGGGGGGAGGGAGAGGGGTGAGACGGGGGGGAGGGAGAGGAGTGAGACGGGGGGGGGAAAGAGGGGTGAGACGGGGGGGGGGAAGAGGGGTGAGACGGGGGGGGGGGGAAGAGGGGTGAGACGAGGGGGGGAGAAGAGGGGTGAGACGGGGGGGGGGGGAAGAGGGGGTGAGACGAGGGGGGGAGAAGAGGGGTGAGACGGGGGGGGGGGAGAAGAGGGGTGAGACGGGGGGGGAGAAGAGGGGTGAGACGGGGGGGGGGAAGAGGGTTGAGACGGGGGGGGGGGGAAGAGGGGGTGAGACGGGGGGAGGAGAAGAGGGGTGAGACGGGGGGGGGGGGAAGAGGGGTGAGACGGGGGGGGGGGAAGAGGGTTGAGACGGGGGGGGGGAAGAGGGGTGAGACGGGGGGGGGAGAAGAGGGGTGAGACGGGGGGGGAGAAGAGGGGTGAGACGGGGGGGGAGAAGAGGGGTGAGACGGGGGGGGAGAAGAGGGGTGAGACGGGGGGGGAGAAGAGGGGTGAGACGGGGGGGGGAGAAGAGGGGTGAGACGGTGGGGTGGAAGAGGGGTGAGACGGGGGGGTGGAAGAGGGGTGAGACGGGGGGGTGGAAGAGGGGTGAGACGGGGGGGTGGAAGAGGGTGAGACGGGGGGGGTGGAAGAGGGGTGAGACGGGGGGGGAAGAGGGGTGAGACGGGGGGGGAAGAGGGGTGAGACGGGGGGAGGGAAGAGGGGTGAGACGGGGGGGGGGAAAGAGGGGTGAGACGGGGGGGGAGAGGGTTGAGACGGGGGGGGGGGGGAAGAGGGGTGAGACGGGGGGGGGGGAAGAGGGGTGAGACGGGGGGGGGGGGGAAGAGGGGTGAGACGGGGGGGGGAGGGGTGAGACGGGGGGGAAGAGGGGTGAGGACGGGGGGGGGCAAGACGGGGGTGGTGGGAGGGGGTGAGACCGGGGGGTGAGGGGGAAGCGGGGGAGGGGGGGTGAGATGGGGTGGTGGGTGAGATGGGGTGGTGGGTGAGACGGGGGGTGGGGCGTGCAGGGAGGGGGTGTGACGGGATGACAGGGTGGGAGGGCATGGTGAGACAAAGCAGCATCCTTAGTCAAGACCAGGCTGGGCTCTTGCTGCTGGAAATACTGAAGGCTGGATTCAGACTCGGGTGTGATGCTGACTGTTCTCATTTGGAGTCAGGCTGTGCACTTTCATAGTGTCATACTGCACAGAAACAGAACCTTCAGTCTAACAAGCCCAGACCGACCACGTTCCCAAACTATACCTGTCCCACTTGCCTGCTTTTGGCCTATATCCCTCCAAATGATTCCTGTCCATGAACTTATCTCAATGTCTATTAAACATCATAGCTATACCCACTTTCACTGGCAGTTCATTCCACACACAAACTACCCTCTGTGGAAGAGAATTGCCTCTCATGCCCTTTTTAAATCTTTCTCCTCTTACCTTAACAATATGCCCCTAGTTTTGAACTCCCCCTATTCTAGGGAAAAGAGCCTGGTCATTCACCTTATCGGAGTCCCACATGATTTTATAAACCTCAGGAAGGTCACCCCTCAACTTCTTACGCTCCAATGAAAAGATATCCCATCTTTCCAGTCTATTTCTATAACTCAAACCCTCCATTCCCAGCAACATCCTGCCAAATCTCTTCTGAACCCTCTCCAGCTTAATAATGTCCTTCCTGGAACTGGGTGACCAGAACTGGACACAGTATTCCAGAAGGGACCTCACCAATGTCCTGAACAGCCTCAACATGACAATCCCAACTCTTACCCTCCAACATCTGAGCAAGGAAGGCAAGCATGCTAAAATGTCTTTTTAACCACCCTGTCCACCTGTGCTGCAAATGTTAAAGGATCTATGTCCCTGAACCCTTAGGTCTCTCTGTTCTATGGCACTACCCAGGGCCCTACCATTAATTGTATAAGTCCTGTTTTTGTTTGCATTATAAAAACCTGATATTTATCCAAATTATTTATGAAACACAGCACAGGGGAGTAGAATCCCAGACAGGGTTCAGTACCTCCCTGACAGAATGAGATTGCTTTAACTGGTGTGCACTTTCTGTGGGACAGATAGAGTTAAAGTGGATGGCTGCCTTGCTGGGGATTACACAGAACAGAGCAGCACTGACCTCTGGGTAGCCGCCAACATCATGGACGTCACATCCCAGCAGATGACCCAGACCGTGAGGCATGAAGACAGCTCCCAAATGGACCTTCATCATATTGGCCACATTCCCTTTCAGAATTCCAATTCTGGTCAGCTCCTCCAGCTGGACTCTCTCAGCTAGCCGATGCATATCTGGCCAGGCAACCCCTGGTTGGAGCATAAACCAGGAAGCACGTTAGGAATTCCAACAAAAATGTGAAAAATAAATCTGCTGATCAACGGACAGTAAACGGCAAAATCTTCACTGACAAGCTCCCCACCTCCCCCCATCATCTCTCCACCCCCCTCATCCCCCTCCCCTTCCCCTCCTCTTCCAGCTCTCCAACTCCCTCACCCCACTCCCCCATACCCCTCCCTCACCCCACTCCCCCATACCCCTCCCTCACCCCACTCCCCCATACCCCTCCCTCACCCCACTCCCCCATACCCCTCCCTCACCCCACTCCCCCATACTCCTCCCTCACCCCACTCCCCCATACTCCTCCCTCACCCCACTCCCCCATACTCCTCCCTCACCCCACTCCCCCATACTCCTCCCTCACCCCACTCCCCCATACTCCTCCCTCACCCCACTCCCCCATACTCCTCCCTCACCCCACTCCCCCATACTCCTCCCTCACCCCACTCCCCCATACTCCTCCCTCACCCCACTCCCCCATACACTTCCCTCACCCCACTCCCCCATACACTTCCCTCACCCCACTCCCCCATACACTTCCCTCACCCCACTCCCCCATACACTTCCCTCACCCCACTCCCCCATACACTTCCCTCACCCCACTCCCCCATACACTTCCCTCACCCCACTCCCCCATACACTTCCCTCACCCCACTCCCCCATACAAAGTGTGTAACCTCACATTTCACCACATTGTATTCCATCTCCCAAATCTTTGTCACTCACTGAGTCTCGACAAATCACCTTGAAGTGTTTTTGACTCTGACTGCGCAAGGTTCAGCACTGTTTGTGACTTCAGTCCCTGAAGTAGTCTGTGACCAAATGCACTGAGATCTACACAATATCCAGGCTTGGGCTGACAACTGGCAAGTAACACACACCCACACAAATGGCAGGTAATGACCATCTCCAATGAGAGCCAATCTAACCAGCATGTGCTGACACTCAAGAACATCACTACCCCTGAATTTCTACCCCCCTGGATAATGGAATACTCCCCACTTACTGAGGTGAGTGCAGTTCCAACCACGTTCAAGGCCAGCCCAGGACAAAGAAGCCCCCTGATTGGAAACAACCAAAGCATTTAACACCCACGCCCACAACCAATGCTCAGTAGCAGCAGTGTGTACCATCCACAAGATCCACTGCAGAAATTCACCAAAGACCCTCAGGCAGCACCTTCCAAACCCATGACCACTTTCATCTCAAAGGACAAGGGCAGCAAATACATGGGAACACCACCCCCTGCAAGTTCCCCTCCAAGCCACTTACCAGCCTGACGATGGAAATATATCGCCGTTCCTTCAGTGCCACTGGGTCAGAATCCTGGAATTCCCTCCCTAAGGGACATTGTGGGTCTACCTACAGCACATGGACTGCAGTGGTTCAAGAAGGCAGCTCACCCCCACCTTCTCAAGAGCAACTAGGGATGGGTAATAAATGCTGGGCCCAGACAGTGACATCCACCTCTCCTTAGCAAGTAAAAATAATTCAGGTCATCCTTAGCATCAAAACCCGTCTGAATACAATATAACATAAAGGACATGCCACACAAAGGGTCAGCACAGAAGGAGCGACAAACTGTCAGAGGGTCAATGCTGAGGGAGTGTCGCACTGTCAGAGGGTCAGCGCTGAGGGAGTGTTGCACTGTCAGAGAGTCAGTGCTGAAGGAGTGCTGCACTGTCGGAGGGTCAGTGCTGAGGGAGTACCACACCGTCAGAGTGCCATACTGAGGGAGGGTCAGCACTGAGGGAGTACCACACTGTCAGAGTGTCGCACTGAGGGAGTGCCACACTGTCAGAGGGTCAGTGCTGAGAGAGTACCACACTGAGGGAGGAACAGTGCTGAGGGAGTACCACACTGTCAGATGCCGCACTGAGGGAGGGTCAGTGCTGAGGATGCCACACAGTCGGAGGGTCAGTGCTGAGAGTGTGCCGCACAGTCAGAGGGTCAGTAACGAGGGAGTGCCGCACTGTCGGAGGGTCAGTAACGAGGGAGTGCCGCACTGTCGGAGGGTCAGTAACGAGGGAGTGCCGCACTGTCGGAGGGTCAGTAACGAGGGAGTGCCATACTATTGGAGGTGCTGTATTTCAAATGGATAATTAACCACATTTGATTTTTTTAAATGGACAGAAAAGACAGCATGGCTCTATTTTGAAAAGGGATTTTGCTCATGCATCTGTCCAACACTCAATCCTGAACAAGCATGATTAACAATCTGGTCATTTTTCACAAAGATTACACTAGAGAGTGCTCATTTGGTCATGAAGGGCTTACAATGTCCTGAGGTCATGAAAGGTACCACATCAATGTAATGTATTTTGTTCTGATGTACTTGTAATGCGCCTAGTTTATTCCATAACCTGAATTCTTCAAATTCTTGAATTTGAGCTCCAGCCTGCAGTCGAGTTGGACAGGCCCATGTGTGCCAGCGCTATATCGAAGTGACATCTCTGGAAGTTAACTTTCCTGAACAGACCCACTGTAGCAGTGGTTTTCAGGAAGGTTTGCGAGGATTATTGACATGGTCGCATTTACCTTGCCTCACCTTTGCCAGTAAACACTATCTACTTCAGAGATCCCGGTGTCAGGAGATACAGAAGGCAGAGCACTGTAGCATATACACATTTTTAAAAGCCCACTCTCTCTCTCTCTCTCTCTCTCTCTCTCTTGTTGTCTGGCTGGATTTAATGTGGTGACTGTGGTTAACTCTGCTGGAGAATGATAAGTACTGTATTTCAGTTACACAGTAACCAGCTTTATCGGCCACTCTGCTGACTGGTTAGATGACCATCTGACCTTGTCCGTAGTTTATTGGTGGGTAATGGTTAAACTATAACTGGCAGATTCCCCAGCTAAGGGTTAGATACATAAAGGTCGTAGACTTTCTGCCAAGTAAGCATGTGTACTGTGTGTGGTGGGCTAGCAATCTGTCCTTGACACTTGGCAGATCGGAGTACAGTGGCACTGGGCTGCCAGGAAACTACTGGCCAGACTAACAGCTGGGCCTGCTAGTGGAGTTCACTGGCTTAAACCAAAAGGCAATATTACAGCAGTGAGGAGAGACAGGGTGAGGCAGTGTAGGAAGGAAAGGGTGTGGGCAGGTGGACAGAATGGGAAGGGCAGGTACAAGAGAGCTCAGAAGGTAGGGAAAGGGGGAGATGGAAGGACAGGGGTAGTGCTGGAGCAAGATGAAGTGAGGTTGGAACGGAAGGGTAATACACACAGGGTGGAGACAGGGAAAAACAATAAATTACCAGCGAATTTGCTGGAACATTCTTTCGAGTGAAAAGAGATTAATTCTAATGCAATTTTTTCTGGAAAAATATTGAAAATCCATTCTGAGAGTAATTTGGGGTGGGGGAGGTGTTGACATTTTTGGGAGGAACAAGCTGCTTTGTTTCCCATTCTTTCCAGGACATGCTGGTATCTCTGAGAAGCACTTGTTGGCCTTTCCGAATTACTCTTGAACTAAGGGGTTTACTCAGCCATCTCAGAGGGCAGGGAAGAGTCAATCACATTGCTGTGGGTCTGGAGTCACATGGAGGCCAGACCAGGGAAGGACGGCAGTTGTCCTTCTCGAAAGGACATTAGTGAAGCAGATGGAGCTTTTTTAAAAAAATCAATAGTTGGTTTCAGGGTCACTCATGGCCAAGTCTTTATACTGCAGAGTTATCAATTAATTAATTAACAATTTACTTGTAAAATATATTATTCATTTCTGGAGCCGAGCCTGTCTACGATACACCTTATGATAAAACATTCTCTAAGGCAAAATAACCCAACCATCGTCTCAGGATAACGAGGGTGCTAATAATGCCCAGATACTTGCTGAAACGTTTGTACAAAGTGAGCTGGTGATGATGGTCACTTGGATGTTTCCAGGGACCTGAGGTGAGAGAGTAAAGTGAGAGTTTCGTGACCACCTTTGTATGGAACTGGTAAGGAGTAGAGTGAGAACAAAGCTTGGGTTGCAGAGCGATGCAAGGTTCACTCCTGGTTTAAACTGGAGTTAGCCAAACGCTGACAACACTGCAGCTCTGAACAACGATGGGCCAGATCATGCCTGAGTCTGGTTTCAGGGACTGTACATTTTCTCATTGACAGCACCCAGTCCACGAGTACTACACAAACGGAGACATTCCCCTCCCTACATCCATTCCTTTCCTCCTCAGCCTAGCCTCCTACCCATCCTCCATCCCCACCACCCAATTCCATCATTTATCCTTCATCTCATTGGAGTATAGCAATCACTTGATGGGAAAAACGCCACTGGGTTTCTTTTCCACCTTCTTGCCAGTCATGAGGCAATGATAATGAAGCTTTTGATTATTACGTTAATCAATCAATCAATCTCCATCAGTGAGTCTACAAACAGACTCAGGCATAGTGAGGAAATCTGCCAGTGATGTCCCTGGACAGGTAATCCAGAAGGCCAGGCTAGCTTATAGCCTAGCAAGACCACTGAAGGTATAGCTGCCATTGCTGGCTGCATTATGAAAAGATGGAGGAAATGGGAGATTTAGGAGGGGCAGGTATAGATCTGGAGAAAATTACACCAGGAAACCGTGAAAGGAATGTTTAATTTGGAGCACTGCAGTAATAAGCAGTGGCTTTGCTTTAGCAGAGACACAGAAACAGTCTTGCAGTCCTCAAAATGTTAACAACTAATGGATCACCTCAAAAGCAGCCTAGTAATGTAAACGGCTGTGTCAACTCCTGTAAACGTTGGAACCAAATCACACAGCCTGTGTTGACAGGAGCAAGGCAGTCCCTGAGTTACAAACCTCCATGATTATTCAGAACTCTCAGGTAGTACAGGCAAACTACAGCAAGGAAAGCAGCGCACCTTGTTGGGTTTGTTAGCTCTTTAAACTCACTGAGTCTATTACGGTAGGCGCCGCAAGACGTGTCAGAGTGTGGACATAGATACCATTATTACACATGGGGACACCTCCCACCTTGTATGTGGCAGGTACCCATGTTACTCAGCCAACGTTGTCTATCTCATACGTTGCAGGCAAGGATGCCCAGAGGCTTGGTACATTGGGGAAACCGAGCAAAGGCTACGACAACGAGTGAATGGGCACCGCACAACAATCAACAGACAGGAGGGTTCCCTCCCAGTTGGGGAACACTTCAGTGATCCAGGACATTCAGCCTCGGACCTTCGGGTGACCATCCTCCAAGGTGGAGAAAAGTGGCCGAGCAGAGGCGGATGGCTAAGTTCGGTACCCATAGGGAGGGCCTCAACCGGGACCTTGGGGTCATGTCACATTACAGGTGACCGCCATTGCACTATATATCACACACAAGCAGGCACCTCTCACAGACTTAGACCCCTTTACATTCACACACGCACATATGCATATACATTCTCTCACAGACACTCACAACCGCCCCCCACCCCAGACACACACACACACACACGTGGGGTGAATTTGTACTTGCAGGGTTACATTGTACTTTGCTCAAAAACTGCATGAATCCATGTAAGACTCTTAACTCCACACTAAGTTATCTATCTATCTAACTCATTTTTTAGATTAGAATCAGTCTAAACATTATGGCACAGACAGGGAACACAGGGGCTAACACCTTCAACATCTTATCTGGGCTGACACCAATTGTTAAGGTTAACCTGAGAATGTAACTTTTTAAACAAAGTTTTGTGATTTATTTATGAAAGAAGTGAAACTATCATGGTCATTCTTAGAGATGGGAGACTTAACAAACAATCAAGGTATTTTTCAATATATAATTTCAGTTACATCACACTGTAAACTTCTGCTATAAATTCTGTGTCTTACAATCGTGTTCTCCACAACCACCTGATGAAGGAGCATCGCTCCCAAAGCTAGTGCTACCAATTAAACCTGTTGGACTATAACCTGGTGTTGTGTGATTTTTAACTATCTACTCAGGCAACTGTCTGTGTGGAGTTTGCACATTCTCCCCGTGTCTGTGTGGGTTTCCTCTGGGTGCTCCGGTTTCCTCCCACAGTCCAAAGATGTGCAGGTCAGGTGAATTGGCCATGCTAAATTGCCCGTAGTGTTAGGTAAGGGGTAAATGTAGGGGTATGGGTGGGTTGCGCTTCGGCGGGGCGGTGTGGACTTGTTGGGCCGAAGGGCCTGTTTCCACACTGTAATGTAATCTAATCTACTCGGTGATAATGAGCACTGCAGATGCTGGAAGTCAGAGTCGATAAGATGTGGAACTGGAAAAGCACAGCAGGTCAGGCAGCAGTGGAGGAGCAGGAAAGTCAACGTTTCAAGTCAGGGCCCTTCATCAGGACTGACCCAAAATGTTGACTTCCCTGCTCATCCAACGTGGTCTGAGCTGCTGTGATCTTCCAGCTCCACATTTTATCATTCCTGATGAAGGGTTTATGTGTGAAACGTTGACTCTCCTGCTCCTTGGATACTGCCTGACTGGCTGTGCTTTTTAAACACCACACTTTTTGACTTTGATCTCCAGCATCTGCAGTCCTCACTTTCTCCAATCTACTCACTGTCTTGCTTTCTCTATATAACACTCTTACTCAAACCTGAAACCTTTTAGTAGAATATGCAGCCCCTAGGTGAGATGCTTTTTACTAAAAGTGCTGTACAAATGCAAGTTGTTGTTGCATTCCAACAAGTCAGTGGCAGAGAATGCCATATCCTAACCTAACACATTGATAAAAACTGAACGTCTCTGGAATTATGAGAAAGTGAGGACTGCAGATGCTGGAGATCAGAGCTGAAAATGTATTGCTGGAAAAGCGCAGCAGGTCAGGTAGCATCCAAGGGGCAGGAGAATCGACGTTTCGGGGATAAGTCTGAAGAAGGGCTCATGCCCGAAACATCGATTCTCCTGCTCCATGGATGCTGCCTGACCTGCTGCGCTTTTCCAGCAATACATTTTCAGCTCTGGAATTATCCACATAACGAAATGAGAAACCTCATACTGAGTGGAGGAACAAATCAGCAACCAACCTTCCGAAATTCCATGTCCTTACCCCAGCCCCCACACACCTTGTTATCATATGGTCTGCTGTTACCCATCATTACTCACTAATTGGCCATTCATAGCTATTCATTCTCCCAGGCTGATCGTTATCCACTCCACTGTCTGTCTCTTTGGGCTCTATGCCCACCTACTCTATACTCCCTCCCCCACCCTATTTCCTGTACGGCAACCACCACCTTCCCAGATCCTGAGCTATGAGGAAGGGTCACTCAACCAGAGACGTCAACTCTGATCTCACTGCACAGATGCTGCCTGACCTGCTGAGCTTTTCCAGCAATTTCTGTTTTTTTGCTTCTAAATCCCTCAGGAGGAGGAATGTGATGAAACAGTTCGAGGATGACTGTTCGGTGTAAGAACACTCTCCAGTCTATCAATATTCAAGGCTCAAGCTGCAGTCATTCTCTCAATATCTTCAGACATTGTGTAATTTTATCTTATCACCTGAGGGTGAATACCAAAAGGTAAAGGTAAAAATGACCGATTGTGGTGTTGCGTGGAATTCAACATTTCTCATCTTCGTGGGTCAGGAATAGTCAACACGATATGGAAGGTTTCTGGATAACACAACAAACAGATTTCATCTCCTTCAATGTGCTCAAGTCCTTCCTAAAACATGGCGTCTAGAATGGGATACATTACTTTGGATGACATCAAACCAATGCTCTGTAAAGGTAGGCACTATTGCCATCTTTTTGTACCCTCTGTCTCTTAGGCTCACCATTCCAGGTGGCTCTCTGGGACATAGAGCATTGAGGAGGCTGCACTGCCAGCACAGTAACATTTGGACCACAGGAAGAGGCCACTCAGCGAGTCACGTTTCTGCTGACTCTCTGCGAGGGAAGCTCACTTAGTCTTACTTACTCACCTCGTTCCTACTGCCTCCACCTCACTGGTGAATGCACTCCAGGTCCTAACCACTCACTACGTTAGAAAAAGCTTTCAATCATGTTGATAGTGTTTCTCTTGCCCATCACTGAGACCAGTGTCCCTCTGGTTCTGAAACCTTTCCCAACAGTGAGCAGCTTCTCCCATCTACTCTGTTCAGAACCATTGCTAAACACCTTTACCAAATCTTCTCTCAACCTTCCACAAAGAAAAAAACAGTGCAGTTTTGTCAATCCATTCTGAATACTGAAGTCTCTCAACCCTGAACCGTTCTTCTGGATTAGTGGTGCTGGAAGAGCACAGCAAGTTCAGGCAGCATCCGAGGAGCAGTAAAATCGACGTTTCGGGCAAAAGCCCTTCATCAGGAATACAGGCAGAGAGCCTGAAGCGTGGAGAGATAAGTGAGAGTCTTGTCAATCTTTCCTGCATCCTCTCGAATGCTGTCAAAACCTTCAGAAAGTGTAACAGCAGGAGCTGGACACATGATTCCAGTTGATGGCAAGTCTTCATATTCTCTGTAAAGCTCAGGATCCTTTAGCTTTTTTGTTCATTCTTAGGATGTGGGCATCACTGGCTGGGCCAGCATTTATTACCTGTCCCTAGTTACGGTCAGTCAGAGTGACATTGCACAGGACCTGGCCCTTCAGCCCATCATGTCCATTCTAACCAACAACCACCAAGGTACATTAATTCTATTTACCTGCACTTGGCCCATAGCCTACTGCGCCCTGGCATGCTAAGTGCCCATCTAAATGTTGAGAATGTACTGGCCTCCACCTCTTCTCAAGCAGCACATTTCAAATGTCTAACACCCTCCAGGTGATAAGACTCTTTCTCAGATCTCCTCTAAACCACTTGCCACTCACCTTAAAACTTATACCCTCCAGTCTTAGACACATGTGTCATGTGGAAGAGATTTATGCCTCTCATAATGTTGTATCCCTCAAACAGATCCCCGCGCTCCCCTCCCCCAGCCTCCTCAGCTCCAAGGAAATTAAACCCAAACTATCCACTCTCTCCTCATAACAGAGATGATTCATTCTCGGCAACACTCTGGTGAATCTCCTCTGCTCCCTCTCCAGTGCAACAACATCCTTCCAATAGTCTGATGACCAGAAGTGGACAGAGTATTCCACCTGTGACCGGACCAATGCTTGTAGGTTGTAATACAACTTCCTTGCTCAGAAATTCTAAGCCCTGGCTGATCAAGGCAGGCATCCCATATAAAAATCAAAAGAGCTGTGGATGCTGTAAATCAGAAATAAAAACAAAGTGCTGGAACAGCTCAGCAGGTTTGGCGGCATCTGTGGAGAGAAATCAGAGTTAACGTTTCGGGTAGTGACCCTTCCTCAGAGCTGGCAGTGTGGTGTCAGCACCAGCTGATTGCTCCAGGTGCATGCAGATGTTAGTAGCTCGGAAGTCCCCTGACAGTGAAGCAGCAGGAAGCATTCCTGTTTTGGTCTCATTGGCATCTCATTGTGCAGACAGCAATTCATCTAAAGTGCTGTTTTCGAAGTGACCAACTTGCACAAAGCATGGTTTCAGGGCACAATGTTGTTGCGATTCTTATTAGGACACTAGTAATCCAAACAGCATAAATTAATTTCCTACCATTGCAGTCTGACAATTTCAATCCTGTTTAAAACTATCAAAATCATTTCCACCAGTTAACAAGCTGCTAGAATAAAGTTAGCAGCTTTACTAAGATCCTTTAGGGGAGAGAAACCTACCATTCTTACTCAGATGGGTCTATAGATGACTTCAGACCCACAACAATACACCTATCTCCGAACTGTGCCCAGTAAGGTTCCCTATGGTAGGCTACTGCACAAAATACAGAGGCATGGGACTGAGGGTGATCTAGTGGTTTGACTAGCTGAAAGAGGGTGGTGTCTGATGGGAAATGTTTATCCTGGAGTTCAGTTACTAATGGTGTACTGCAAGGATCTGTTTTGGGTTCACTGCTGTTTGTTATTTTTATAAATGACCCGGCTGAGGGCATTGAAGGATGGGTTAGTAAATTTGGGATGATACGAAGGTCAGTGGAGTTGTGGATAGTGCGGAAGAATGTTGCAGGTTGCAGAAGGACATAGATAAGCTGCAGAGTTGGGCTGAAAGGTGGCAAACGAAGCTTAATGTGGAAAAGTGTGAGGTGATTCACTTTGGTCGGAGTAAACAGAATGCAGAGTACTGGGCTAATGGTAAGATTCTTGGTAGTGTAGATGAGCAGAGAGATCTCAGTGTCCATGTACACAGATCCTGAAAGTTGCCACCCAGGTTGATAGGGTTGTTAAGAAGGTGTACGGTATGTCAGCTTTTATTGGTAGAGGGATTGAGTTTTGGAACCATGAGGATCATGTTACAGCTGTACAAAACTCTGGTGCAGCCGCACTTGGAGTATTGTGTACAGTTCTGGTCACCGCATTATAGGAAGGATGTGGAAGCTTTGGAAAAGGTTCAGAGGAGATTAACAAGGATGTTGCCTGGTAAGGAGGGAAGGTCTTATGATGAAAGGCTGAGGGACCTGAGGCTGTTTTTGCTACAGAGAAGTTTGAGAGATGACTGAATTGAAACATAAAAGATAACTAGAGGTTTAGAACCTTGTTCCTCAGATGGTGATGGCTAGTATGAGGGGAAATAGCTTTAAATTGAGGGGTGGTAGATATAGGGCAGATGTCAGAGGTAGTTTCTTTACTCAGAGTAGCAGGGGCGTGGGACGGCCTGCCTGCAACAGGAGTAGACTCGCCAATTTTAAGGGCATTTAAATGGTCATTGGACTCACCTGTGGAACCATTGAGGGCCGAAGGGCCTGTACTGAGCTGGAATGTTCTTTGTTCTAATTCTCACAGCTATAGTAGAATAACAAATGACAGCCTTCTCAATGATAACTACATGCCAAGAACCATGTTTTTCTTTTCAGATCCCACAGGCAGTTTTTTGTTAGAAGTCAGTATTGATGCAAGGGACAGGAGGACATGCTGATTGTTGATGCTGCAGGGTCTTTTAATGTTCACCTCAGTCAGAGCAGGGCAGGTGGAATCTCTGCTGCACATCTCAATGTGCCACAGATATCAACTTGGATCATGCTGCAAGAAACAGGAAAACAGACTGTATATATTTACAAGCAGAAGGGGAGAGATGAACAAAAGTAAACACAGACTGAGGCAAGAGAAGTTATCATGGGGAATAAGGAAATGAGAAAGACTTGTGTCTGCCTTTACAGTACAATACAAAGAATATACCAAGAATATATCATGGGGAATAGGAGTGTGGAAAGAGACAGACATAGCATGATCAAACTTAAGATCATAAAGAAGACATTAAGATGGATAGAAAGAAACTAATTTTGGTGACTGGGGACCTTTGGGCTAATGGAAGCATTATCTAAAAGTTAAACAATTCAGACTATTCAAGGGTGAAATTAGAGACGACTTCACAACAGATGGCAGAAACTCAGAGCTTTCAGATACAAAAGGTAACTGATGCCTGATCAAGTGTACATTTTAAATTGGAGACTAGAAAATATTTTGTTAACCAAAGTTACAAAGGATATGGGGCATCCCGAGCTTATTGTGGAGCTTAGTGTGAATCACCTCACACTTTTCCGCATGAAACTCCATTTGCCACCTCTCAGCCCAGCTCTGCAGCTTATCTATGTCTCACTGTAACCTGTAACATCCTTTGGCACTGTCCACAACTCCACTGACCTTAGTGTCATTCGCAAGTTTGCGAACCCATCCTTCTACATTCTCATCCAGGTCATTGATTGAGTGTATATTACATAGTCTATCCACTTGCCTTGGGGGAATTGAGAGTGAGAGTATGAGTGCATGTGCAGGAGACAAAGAGAACGTATGAGTGTAGCAGGGAACAATGAAAGCTGCTGTATTAATTACTGGGACGAAGGTGCTGTCAGCTAACTAGAAGAGGTCTATGTTCTCTGGAGTTTAGAAGATTGAGAAGAGATTTAAGTGAAACATAGAAGACTCAGAGATTTACAGGGTGACTGTTGAGAGCCTGTTTTGCTGGTTACACCATCTCAAATTATGACTTACAAACAAGATGCAGGATTACGTTTCTTGGCCCCTTCAGCCAGCTCTTCCTTTCCTAAAATGGGCCATGGTTACCCTGAGCTAAGGGATTACAGTCACAGGATAAGGAACCAACTATTTCAGACTGAGATGAGGAGGAAGGTCTTCACTCAGAGGGTGGAGAATCTTTAATTTTCTACCACAGGGAGTTGCGAATGCTCTGTTGAAGAATAGATTTAGGATTGAAATCAATGGATCGTCACAAATTGGGATATGTTAGATACAGCGGGATCCAGTAGGAGATTAAACATGAGCTTATTGAATAGCAAACAGACTCGAAGATGCAAACAGCTGAGTCAGCTCCCATTTCATATGTGCTCAAGCCTTCAACCTTTGAACCTCAGTACACAAGGTGACAGAGAGTGGGGGGAGGGTGTGAGAAAACATGTGATTCCTGGATGTTCTTCTAAGAGTCGCTCAGCCCACCATCCAATTATATTCACATATTTGCGATCAAAGTTTAGTAGGAAGAAGACGAGTTATCTTTTGTTCCTCGGATCTGGAACATATTTATTATTAATTTATATCTTCTGAAGCTAACAGCCTTGTGGTTTAAAATGTAATGAAAGCACAAGCCAGTCAGTGGTTAGGGACGTGCCGTGCTGTTAACAAGGTTTGATGTTTAAAGTCTGTCTGGTCGAACATCACTGTGAAGCAGCAGCCTGAGCCAGTAGAAACTCAAACTCAGTTTCACATGACACACTCATGCACACAGACACACAAACAGTTCAGCTCCAAGTACCAATTTATAGAGTGATTATATCTCAGTGACAGCTACAGTATACAATACTGCATCACAGTGCCCTCGCACTTCAGATAGCTAGCCGACGAGAAGTCTGTCTTTGACAGGATCTGATGCATCTGCACTGCTCACAGCTGCCTGCCAATTCAGGATTGTTAACCAATGTTACCAGAGCTTGCTGGCTCAACCCAGAGCCAAAAGTTCCTCAGGGACAAGGACAGAACAATGTATGCTTCTATGAAGGAGAATCAGCTAGGATCCCATGCGTCTCAGCTGGTGAAGCGTGCAGGAAAATGGCAGTTACACAGAGATTAAGTAAATCAAGTCAGTAACAATACCATATGCAGTGTACATGGGATGGTTGCTGGATCAATACACCAATGAACCAACTAGAGAACAGGCCATTCTAGACTGGGCACTGCATAATGAGAAAAGAACCACTGGCAATCCATGTGAGTGAGACTCCTTGGGAAGAGTGACCTTTTCCGAACAGGACTAGACAGGGTGAACGCAGGCAGGATGTTCCCAGCGACCAGGGCTCTTAGTCTCAGGATATGGGTAGCCCATTTAGGACTGAGCTAGGGAGAAATACCTTCACCCAGAGGATGGTGAGCCTGCAGAATTCTCTACCACAGATAGCAGCAGAGGGCAGAACAGTTAATGTCTTCAAGGAAGAGTTAAATCCAGCTCTTAGGACTAAAAGGAACAAAAGATAAGGGGAGAAAGCAGGAACAGGGGACTGTGATTATCGATCAGCCATGACCATATTGAATGACGGAGCAGGCTCAAAGAGCTGAATGGCCCCCTCCATTCTATATCTCCTTGGGTAAGATACTGGGGAGGGGTGAAAGTGAGGACTGCAGATGCTGGAGATCAGAATCTAGATTAGAGTGGTGCTGAAAAAGCACAGCAGGTCAGGCAGCATCCGAGGAACAGGATGAGGGCTTTTGCCCGAAACGTTGACCGTCCTCTCCTCGGATACTGGGGAGGGGTCAGAGCCCAAAGAACTAGACTGGGTTTAGGGGAGAACACTCAGAAATGTTAGCAGCTCCGTGAAGCAAGATTCCCAGAAACTGTTCAACAGCAGATGTAGCCGAGACCAGAGCTGGTCAAGGCATGTGCATGTTTATACAGAGGCCCTCTCTCTCTCCTGGCCAATACAGACAATCCCCAAACAACTTCGAGTGGGGAACTCATGAGCAGGAGGTATTCAATCATATCTCTGCGCTGGAACAGGAAAAATATTTATAAACAAGAAAGTTTCCAACACAGATTCCTTCCTTTTCCCCAGAGGACACTTGGAGAAGAGAATGATGTTGTTCTGATGCAAATCCATTGGTGTTAGCATCAACTTTAAACCTGATTCAGAATGATAGCCTCTGCCATCCCCACTCCAGGCCTCACTGAGGATACAGGACAACAGCTTCATGCATTGAATGCATTAAAATTGCCGATGTAACAGGAACAGGACCAGACAAACTTTTGACTCTGAGCCACATAAGGGGAAATTAGGGCAGATGACCAGAGGCTTGGTCAAGTTAGAGACAATCCAGCTGTGGAGCCGAGAGGGGTCAGGTCAAGTCCCACTCACCAGGCAATGATGCAAGCAGACCGCCGCTGGGCGGTGTTATTGTGTGTAAAGGGTAGGGGGCACAGGGAGCAAGGAGCAGGAGCGGAAATGGAACTCAAACAGTGGGGAGGAAACTATTTTATCCAATAAAAATCAAAATATAACGACCCAGAATAAGCAAGAAAATAACTCGTGCGTTGGCATGGACGTGTTGGGCCAAAGGGTCTGTTTACGTGCTGTACATCTCGGCCTTCATTGGTCAGTGCATTGAGTACCAGGTTTGGGAGGTCATGTTGTGGCTGTACAGGACATTGGTTATGTCACTATTGGAATATTGCGTGCAATTCTGGTCTCCCTGTTATTGGAAAGATGTTGTGAAACTTGAAAGGGTTCAGAAGAGATTTACAAGGATGTTGCCAGGGTTGGAGGATTTGAGCTACAGGGAGAGGTTGATTAGGCTGGGGCTGTTTACCCTGGAGCATTAGAGGCTGAGGGATGACCTTATAGAGGTTTATAAAATCATGAGGAGCATGAATAGGGTAAATAGACAAAGCCTTTTCCCAGGGGTGGGGGGAGTCCAGAACGAGAGGGCAAAGGTTTAGGGTGAGAGGGGAAGAATTTAAGAGAGATCTCAGGGGCAACTTTTTCATGCAGAGGATAGTAAGTGTATGGAATGAGCTGCCAGAGGAAGTGGTGGAGGCTGGTACAATTGCAACATTTAAAAGGCATTTGGATGGGTATATGAAAGAGGAAGGGTTTGGAGGGATATGGGCCAAATGCTGGTAAATGGGACTAGATTAGATGACCAGACTCCCTACAGTGTGGAAACAGGCCCTTCTGCCCAAGTCCACACCGACCCTCTGAAGTGTAACCCACCCGCCCTCTGACTAATGCACCTAACAGCTATGGACAATTCAGCATGGACAATTCACCTTAACCTGCACATCTTTGGAATGTGGGAGGAAACCAGAGCACCTGCAGGAAACCCACGCAGACACGGGGAGAATGTGCAAACTCCACGCAGACAGTTGCCCGAGGCTGGAATCAAACCTGGGACCCTGGCGCTGCAAGGCAGCAGTGCTAACCACTGAGCCACCATTAATTTAGGGTAGCTCGTCGGCATTGATGAGTTGGACTGAAGGGTGTGTTTCCGTGCTGTACATCTCGATGCGGCTGTTCTCACACAGAGCCAATCTTGCTGGTGCCAGTGACTGACCCTCAGTCAGTGCCTAAATGGCAGGCAGTTGCTCGGTCACAAGTGGCAACTACAGCTTTCTCCTTAAATAAACTGCGCAAGTTTGAGCCTGCTGCAGATGCCACACATGGTTCTGTACACAACACATCCTGATACCTATTAAACACAGATGATATCTATCAGTTTAGCACAAACAGATTTTTTAAAACTGCCTGCACATGTATAAATGAGATCAGCTTCATTCCTCATTCAGCCAGTAAGGGAAAGTCACTTGGTCTCTCAATCAGTCAACTAGTCTTTTCCTGATACACTGAATACCCAGTACCAGCAAACCACAGCCAGGTAATCGACAGCTCACTGGGTTACTACATTAACTGTGCCAGCGTGAGCCTGTGTGTCTCTCTGTCTCTGTGTATGTGTGAGAGTGTAGAGCAGGAGATGTTTGAGATGGAATAAGACTATGTAAATTTAAACCATCTTTCATATGAGATAGTAAACTGAGGCCAACTCCATCCTCTTGCGCGGACGTGAAAGTGCCTTACAAGACAGTTTGAGAAGCAGGAACGTTCTGGTGAATATTTATCCTTCAACCAACATCACCAAATAGAATCTCTGGCTATTGGTCTCATCATTGGTAACAACATGATCCCAAATCAAAGTGGCCAATTGTGTTTCCCAGATTACAGCCACATTTAGACTTTCAAAGCACTTCATTGTAGAGTGTTTGAGAATGTCCTGAGGTTGTGAAGGGTGCTGCAGACATTGTTAAACAGGAGCTGCATCAATCCTTGTTATACAGTTATAGAATCATAGAGATGTACAGCACGTAAACAGACCCTTCGGTCCAACCCGTCCATGCCGCCCAGATATCCCAACCCAATCTAGTCCCACCTGCCAGCACCCGGCCCATATCCCTCCAAACCCTTCCTATTCATATACCCATCCAAATGCCTTTTAAATGTTGCAATTGTACCAGCCTCCACCACATCCTCTGGCAGCTCATTCCATACACGTACCACCCTCTGCGTGAAAAAGATCCCCCTTAGGTCTCTTTTATATCTTTCCCCTCACTCTAAATCAAGCCCTCTAGTTCTGGACACCCCCACCCCAGGTAAGAGACTTTGTCTATTTATCCTATCCATCCCCCTCATAATTTTGTAAACCTCTATAACGTCACCCCTCAGCCTCCGACACTCCAGGGAAAACAGCCCCAGCCTATTCAACCTCTCACTGTAGCTCAAATCCTCCAACCCTGGCAACATCCTTGTAAATCTTTTCTGAACCCTTTCAAGTTTCACAACATCCTTCCAATAGGAAGGAGACCAGAAATGCATGCAATAGTCAAACAGTGGCCTAAACAATGACCTGTACAGATGCAACATGACCTCCCAACTCCTGTACTCTGACCAAGAAAGGAAAGCATACCAAATGCCTTCTTCACTATCCTATCTACCTGCAACTCCACTTTCAAGGAGCTATGAACCTGCACTCAAAGGTCTCTTTATTCAGCAGCACTCCCTAGGACCTTACCATTAAGTGTATAAGTCCTGCTAAGATTTGCTTTCCCAAAATGCAGCACCTCGCATTTATCTGAATTAAACTCCATCTGCCACTTCTCAGCCCATTGGCCCATCTGGTCCAGATCCTGTTGTAATCTGAGGTAATCCTCTTCGCTGTTCACTACACCTCCAATTTTGGTGTCATCTGCAAACTTACTAACTGTACCTCTTATGCTCACATCCAAATCATTTATGTAAATGACGAAAAGTAGAGGACCCAGCACTGATCCTTGTGGCACTCCACTGATCACAGGCCTCCAGTCTGAAAAACAACCCCCCTCCACCACCCTCTGTCTTCTACCTTTGAGCCAGTTCTGTATCCAAATGGCTAGTTCACCCTGTATTCCATGAGATCTAACCTTGCTAATCAGTCTCCCATGGGGAACCTTGTCGAACGTCTTACTGAAGTCCATATAGATCACATCTATTGCTCTGCCCTCATCAATCCTCTTTGTTACTTCCTCAAAAATCTCAATCAAGTTTGTGAGACATGATTTCCCACGCACAAAGCCATGCTGACTATCCCAAATCAGTCCTTGCCTTTCCAAATACATGTACATCCTGTCCCTCAGGATTCCCTCCAACAACTTGCCCACCACTGAGGTCAGGCTCACTGGTCTATAGTTCCCTGGCTTGTCCTTACCGCCCTTCTTAAACAGTGGCACCACGTTTGCCAACCTCCAGTCTTCCGGCATCTCACCTGTGACTATCGATGATACAAATATCTCAGCAAGAGGCCCAGCAATCACTTCTCTAGCGTCCCACAGAGTTCTCGGGTACACCTGATCAGGTCCTGGGGACTTATCCACTTTTATGCGTTTCAAGACATCCAGCACTTCCTCCTCTGTAATCTGGACATCTTTCAAGATGTCACTATTTATTTCCCTACAGTCTATATCTTCCATGAGAGAAAGAGGAGTGAACCTTTAACAGCTGCACTCATTCCAGGTGAAGGAGATAGGGGACGGTGGGCCTGGTCTCCCCGCGGACGGGGGACGGTGGGCCTGGTCTCCCCGCGGACGGGGGACGGTGGGCCCGGTCTCCCCGCGGACGGGGGACGGTGGGCCCGGTCTCCTCGCGGACGGGGGACGGTGGGCCCGGTCTCCTCGCGGACGGGGGACGGTGGGCCCGGTCTCCTCGCGGACGGGGGACGGTGGGCCCGGTCTCCTCGCGGACGGGGGACGGTGGGCCTGGTCTCCCCGCGGACGGGGGACGGTGGGCCCGTTCTCCTCGTGGACGGGGAACGGTGGGCCCCTCTCTGCAGAATCACTGCTGAGTGAGTGAGGAGATGCCCACAACTACATTACTACCTGCACTGAACTCTACAGACAATGGAACCCTGGTTTTGTTTTTAAATCATTCCATTTTAGTGTCAGGTTTCAGCAGTGTGACCCACAGTATTATTCTCACATGTCACACAGTAACATAATGAGCTATTCTCAAACAGAGAACTCTGTTCACGTCCAAGCTCTGCAGTAATTAGCTGAGTTTGTCACTGACAGGTTCTCGTATCCCTCAGTATTCTAGCTCAAGGTGCCAAGGAGCTCAGTTTGGAACTTCAGATACACAAACAAAATTGCTGTGACAGCTTGCACACTGCTAGTGTCACCTGAACTGGCAACTCCTCTTCAGCAGTCAGTTCGATAACTCCTCCAAACGATGAAAATACTCCTTTGCACAATTCAGGAGGTTCTTGCCCTATAATATCTTGCTGCAGTGCAATCGGGATTAGATGGGGAGACCCATACATGGTGATGCAGTAATCAGAACCCTCAAGGTTCCTATTGACCATAGGGGGTAGCGTATTAAACCACTGCTGGATGGCTAAACCCACGAGCAGGGGAGGGTCCCGTTTCCCTTTTGTCAGTTAACCACAGCACATGGCATCACCTTAACTTGGATCATGGATTCATAGGAATAGGAGGTGGCCATTCAGCCCATTGAACATTTTCCTGCATTAGGGGTGATCATGGCTTCAGGACAGACAAGTACTCTGATTACATCTGGATAGGTGTGCTTTGTCTTCACGTTCAGTCCAGGTGGGCCGTGACTGTTCTCTTGGAGACATTGGTACTGGTCAGACAGCAGCAGCTTCAATAACCCCAGCCCAACAGGAAACAGTAGGAGAGCCAAGGACACTCTGTCCAGTGAGCTAACAGGAACGAGGTGACCAGTGCAATGTCCAAGGCTGTGCTGCAGAGATGTTGAAGACTCGACATACCGACAGTCACGTATGGGAGTCTCTGGCTGAGGAAATCGATAATAACTCCCATACACCACCTGCAGCCCCACAGACACCAACCCCAAACACAACCCACACCTCACTCAATCGCTTCATATGGCAAAGCCCACCTCCAGTGGGATGGATCCCTTCAGGAAAGGTGCTCCAGAGCAATGATTCACAATTCCTATTCCCGGAAACAGACTGCTTGCTGGGTATTCACCAGCTTTTGTCATCTATCTCACTATATCCAGAGAATCACTTGCAAAGGTTTCTCTTTCAGTCACTAAACATTGGGCGTGGTCACCTTCCTGTTTCTCATCGACATGCTGTTCCTTAGTATCATCTTCTGAAACTAGTCTTTGCCTGTACTTTGATGTACAATGTTATGTTCCAGGCTCCTCCCCCTCAAAAACATTTCAGGAAGGTAACTCAGACCCTAATTTTGCTAGTTGATATAAGCAGGTGTGAAGTGGACATTCCAGGAGAGAATCGGCTGGTAAAACCACTTTGTTTCAAACAAAACAGAATTAATTTTCAAGATTACTGAATGAAACACAAACAATAGAAAACAGAATACTGAATAACTTAACCTCTCCGAAATCCCAACGGATCATCCCAACTTAATGCTGTTCCCAATATTTGCAACAATCCCCATAAACACCCCTTGGCACAAAAGGTAAAATCAAACCCAGGTACTGACAGGAGAGAGGTCAGAGAGAGAGAGGCGGGGGTGGGGGGGATGGCGGGGGTGGGGGGCAAAATCAGCCTGGACCTGCCTTTGTGGGTCCATCAGCCTTCCTTCGCACCAGCACAAACCAGAGAAGCTGGCCGTTCCCCTTTCATTGTACAAGTGCTTTCTTTTAAACTTCGAAGCTCTCTACCTGAGGCAGTATCTGCTAGCGATTATCAAATTGTCCCTAAAACCCTCCAACCCCCAGACTTTTCGGAGTCTGTCTCATTTATGACTTCTCTGGAAAAAAAAAGCCAAGGATACCACCACCTTGTTAAAGGGCAGCATTGTGAGAACAACTCTCCCAGCACCACTCGATGCCGCCACTGTTGCTAAATTACTAGGCTCCTATGCAACAGCTGGTGATGAATGAGCAGAAATGTTCTCCAATTCAACACTGGAAAGATCAAAACTATTGTTTTCATTCTTCCTCCACACTCAGTCCCCCAACTACCAACCTCATCCTCTCCGTGGCATCTGAGTCTATACCAGTTTATGTCATATTTGCTCTTGGGTCATGTTTCTGATCTTGTATATATACCATCTTTTGTGCCACATCATCTAAGTTTCTATTTGACTCATCCTGCCTGTTTGATGGATTAGATCACTTACAGTATGGAAACAGGCCCTTCAGCCCAAGTCCACACTGACCCTCTGAAGAGCAACCCACCCATACCCCTAACATTTACCCCTTCACCAAACACTACGAGCAATTTAGCATGGTCAATTCACCTGACCTGCACATCTTTGGACTGTGGGAGGAAACCAGAGCACCCGGAGGAAACCCACGCAGACACGGGGAGAATGTGCAAACTCCACACAGACAGTCGCCTGAGGCGGGAATTGAACCCGGGTCTCTGGTGCTGAGAGGCAGCGGTGCCACTGTACCACCGTGTCACCTGTTTCTGAAACCCTCAGCCCTCTGTTGAATGCGTGGTTGATCTCCCAAATTCCACCATCGTGTAGCTGGAGACCACCCAAACCTCTCACCAAGTCTGTTCATTCACCCATCATCTGGTTACTCGCTGACCTAGTTTGGTTCCTGATCAAGCTCCACCTTAATTTTAAACCCCCATGCCCTCCCTTCTGTCTCTGTAATCTCCTCTAGCCCCATAATTCCTCAAGTTATCAGTGTTGCTGTAATTCCAATCTTGAGCTTGTCCTGACCTTAACCATTCCACCAATTACAGGGCTGTCTTCACCTGCTTGCTCCTGAACTCAGGAATTTTCTCCCTACACTTCTCTGCTTCTATGATGCTTTGTAAAACCTACTTTTTTGAGTAAGCTTTTGATCATCTGATCCAATATCTCACTGTATGGCTCAATTTATTTTCTTTTATAATTTGTTTTAAATGTGGGCACTGCTGGCTGGAACAGCATTTTCTGCTATCCGCAATTGCCCTGCAGCTGAGTGTCTTGCTGGGCTGTTTCAGAGGGCAGTTAAGAAGCAACCACATTGCTGTGGGTCTGTAGTCACAGATGTAGGTGTGGGTGAGGTAAGGATGGCAGTTTCCTTCCCTAAAGGACATCAGTTAACCAGATAATCAATAATCATGGTTATCATAACAAAGTATAACTTTCACTTCCAGATCATTTATATAATTCATTGAATTTATTAATTATGTTAAAGGTGCTACCTAAATTAAAGTTTTGTTGCTGGCGTCCTTTCCCAGCAAAAGTCTACCAAGCTCAATCTTGTAAAGTGTCTCCCAAAGGAAACTTGTTATAGACTCAGGAAAAGTGTAGCCAAAGCCAGGGACAAACATGGAGAGACTCCCCTTTTTAATAAATACACATACATATTTAGTTTGTAAACTGTTACCAGCAAAATGTCAAACCACATTTGAATTAGTGTGAACAAATCCAAAATGACAGTCTGATTGTATTGCATGCTATCTCTCCATATCCCAGCCCTTTGATGAGAGTCCTGATATTCAAATGGCAAAAACCATGTAAACGTGACCTCTGGGTTTGATGATGTGCAATCAGATTCACAAAAAAGGATATTCAAAGTAAATCAGCTGCAACAGCAATGAACCGCAGTTCAAAAGAAATCCAAAGCAACTGTTCTATCATTGTAACCCATCACTGACATGAAGCTGCACAGATTAACCCTTCTGAGGATGGAACATCTTTCAGAACCTGCACCTTAACTGACAACAATTTCCTGTGAATAGAAAACACAGGAGGATAACAACCAGTAGCTCACAGGCTTCTGCCTCACACAGCTAATAACAAAAAGGTTCAAGGGAAACCACTTAAAGCAAAAACAAAGAAAGTAAATATGTTGACGCTCCGAGCTTGTTCTATGTGAGGTTTACTTATGTACACAACAACTGAATAAATCGCCAACACGGCAGCAAAGCAAGGGGCTGCATTTGCCCACCGTCTAACATCAAGCCCTGGCCTGGCTCCAAAGGAAGGCTCTGGAGGCCTGAGTTGTTGTGGACTGCCAGGAGGTTCAGGTGGTTGCCCTGACAAGAGCACTTCAGGCTCAAGGACAGGAATGACGTCATTCTGAGCTAATCTCTGTCCCTTACCTACACCGGTTCAGGTGAACAGATCAGACGGACAAGGGCAGGTGCTGGTTCAGTTTACTCAACTCCACAGGACTCTGAAGCTGCCGTGGGGGTCACTTTTGAACAGCAGTGAGCCCTAGGCATGGGGTTAAAAACCTCACACTGATTCCAGGGGTTACACTACAAACTGAGGGGCCGAATATTTCTCTGGATATTAATGAGCTACATTTGGAACTGGAGAACTCTTAACCAGGGTACATTTATAGTGCGTATACAGAGACAAACAACATCTCACTCATATTTACATCTTCGCACTGAAATAAGACTTAAAATAAAACACTGGATGTGAAGCATAAATTATTGCTTTAATGAAGTTGTTCAAATGGTACAGGTCTGAGGCAGCCATTGAGCGCACTGTGCCTGTAAGCTCTTTGAGTGAGTGATCCAAATGGTTCCACTTCCCTGACCTTTCCCCTTAGCCTATGATTCTTATCCCTTCAAGTATTTCCTCCAAATAATTTGCAAAGTTCCTCTTGAATTTGCTTCTGCAGTCTCTCAGGCAAGGCATGCTGTGATAAAATCTTTAATCTGGAATCTGAAAATCTGGTTCTAGAATTTGCACCCAAAAGTCAAAAAAAAAGCCCACTGATCTCTTCTTGGCTGGAGATCAATGGGATTAAAACGCTCCCAGTCTCCAACTAGGAGAAACGATTGAGGGTAATGAACTGCCCTTGTAGTAAGACTCAGTGAGACAGTCTATTGGTGAGATAGCAGCTCAGAGTGGGTTTCAGGCTGAGGAGGTTTCTCCTGGTGCGTACAGTGAGGAGTTCACACTCGGCTGACAGAGGCAATGACAGGCAAGTCACTGGGAAGCCAGAACATAACATCAGAACATAACAGGAGCAGGAGCAGGCCGTTTGGCCCCTCGAGCTTGCTCCCCCATTCAGTAAGATCATGGTTAATCATACCTACCTGCTCACCATAACCCTTAACGCTTTTACTGTTTAAAATCTATCTTTGCCATAAAAACATTCACCGAGGTAGCCTCAACTGCTTCACTGGGCGGGGAACTTGGAGACTCTGGATCCAACTGGATAAATCTCCACCCCGGAGATCCTCCGCACCCAATCGGAGCAATCCTCTAACGAGACAGCTTTACAGGGTTACAGGATAGCTGGGAAAGAACTCAAAAATGGACTGAGGAGACCTAAGAGGGGACACAAAAAAAAAGCCTTGGTGGGAAGGATTAGGGAAAGCCCAAAGGCGTTCTACACTTACAGGAGGAATAAGAGAATGACCAGAGAGAGGGTAGGGCCGATCAGGGATAGTGGAGGGAACTTGTGCCCAGTGTCTGAAGAGGTAGGGAAGGCCCTAAATGAGTTTTGTTTTGCTTCAGTACTCACGAGAGAGAGGGACCTTGTTGATAGTGAGAACACTATGGACCAGGTTAATAGGCTTGAATAGGTTGATATTAAGAAAGTAGATGTGCTGAATATTCTGGGAAGATCAAGATGGATAAGTCCCCAGGGTTGGACCAGACATATCCAAGGTTACTACAGGAAACAAGAAGTGAGGTTGTTGCGCCTCTGGCAATGATCTTTGCGTCCTCACTCTACATGGGAGTAGTACTGGATGATTGGAGGGAGGCAAATGTTGTTTCACTTTTCAAGAAAGGGAATAGGGAAATCCCTGGAAATTAAAGACCAGTCAGTCTTATGTCTACTAGTCTGTGGTAAGCAAGGTACGGAAAGGATTCCGAGAGATAGGATTTATGATGATTTGGAAAAACATAGTGTGATTAGAGATAGTCAGCATGGCTTTGTGAGGGGCAGGTCATGCCTCACAAACCTTATTGAGTTCTTTGTGGATGTGACAAGACAAGTTGACGAAAGTCAAGCAGTGGATGTGGTGTATATGGATTTCAGTAAGACATCTGATAAGGTTCCCCATGGTAGGCTCATTCAGAAAGTTAGGAGGTATGGGATCCAGGGAAATTTGGCTGTCTGGATACAGAATTGGCTGGCCGGATACAGAGTTGGCTGGCCGGTAGAAGACAGCGAGTGGTAGTGGATGGAAAGTATTCCGCCTGGAGGTCAGTGGTGTCCCGCACAGATCTGTCCTTGGGCTTCTGCTCTTTGTAGATTTTATAAATGACTTGAATGAAGAAGTGGAAGTGGCGGTTAGTAAGTTTGCTGATGATACAAATGTCAATGGTGTTGGAGATAGTGTCGAGACTTGTTGTAGCCTGCAACAGCCCATCTTCAGGATGTAGAGCTGGGCTGAGAAGTGACAGGTGGAGTTCAACCTGGATAAATGCAAAGTGATTCAGTTTGGAGGGTCAAATTTGAATGCAGAATGCAGGGTTAAAGACAGGATTCTTGGCGGTGTGGAGGAACAGCAGAAACTTGGGGTCCATATACATAGACCTCTCAAAGGTGCCACCTAAGTGGATAGGGTTAAGAAGGCGTATGGTGTTTTGGCTTTCATTAACAGGGGGATCGAGTTTAAGAGCCGCGAGGTTTTGTTGCAAGTATGATTCTGTAAAACCTTGGTTAAACCACACTTGGAATATAGTGTCCAATTCTGGTCGCCTCATTGTAGGAAAGATGTAGATACTTTAGAGAGGGCGCAGAGGAGATTTACCAGGATGCTGCCTGGATTGGAGGACTCGTCTTATAGAAAAAGATTGAATGAGCTAGAGCTTTTCACACTGGGGAGAAGGAAGAGAGGTGACTTAATACAGGTGTAAAGGTAATGAGAGGCATAGATAGAGTAGATGGCCAGAGATTTTTCCCCAGGGCAGAAATGGCTGTCATGAGGGGTCATCATTTTAAAATGACTGGAGGAAGGTTTAGGGGAGATAATCAGAGGTAGGTTCCTTACTCAGAGAGTGGTGGGTGTGTGGAATGCACTGCCAGCAGTGGGAGTAGAGTCAGGGACACAGGGACATTTAAGCGACTGCTGGATAAGCCCATGGACGGTGATAAATTGCGGGGTGTGTCGGTTCGGGTGATCTTAGATGAAGATAAATGCTCAGTACAACATTGTGGGCCGAAGGGCCTGAACTGTGCTGTACTGCTCTATGTGACCTCACACACCAGAATTAAACCTCATCCGACCCAGTGATATCTGCTCTCCTTCCAATCCAGTTGATTATTATCTCCCTAACACTAACAGCCACACCTTCAACTGCCTAAGGCCAGAGCTACCAAATTCCTTCTAAATGTGCACACCTCCAGACATGCCAGAAAACCCAGCTCTTAAACCAACCTTTCAGCCAGGAACTCAAACTTATCAACGTGACTTGCTTTTACAAAGAAGCTCCGGATGTTCGATTCTGTTACAGACGTCAGACAAATGCAGTTTGCATGTGCTCACAAATAGGTGTGTTAATGAGGGGAGAGGGGAGGAAGGGGTTACTGTACCTGGTCGCACAGCACTCATCACTGCCCGTGATGCTTTCAGAACAGCTTGGTAGATATCTCGCTGGTCAGGGGTGAACCTACCATTGGCTGGAAAGGAGCAGGTGATGTCAGAACCATAGCAATAATATTCACCGCCCATATCAAAGAGGCTGCAAGTATAAAAAACAGTGTATCGGTAAAAGACAATCACAAAGTCTCTCAGCAGGGGCTAAACTCAAAGCAAAATTTAAGTTAGGTTAAGTACAGCACAAGGTTATAATGGAGTAAGGTTCCCATCAAACACTCCCAGGACAGTGACAGCATGGGGTTAGATACAGAGTAAAGCTCCCTCTACAGTGTCCCCCTCATCAGAAACTCCCAGGACAGGGACAGTATGGGGTTAGATACAGAGTAAAGCTTCCTCTACCCTCCCAGGACAGGGACAGTATGGGGTTAGATACAGAGTAAAGCTCCCTCTGCAGTGTCCCCCTCATCAGAAACTCCCAGGACAGGGACAGCATGGGGTTAGATACAGAGAAAAGCTCCCTCTACCCTCCCAGGACAGGGACAGCATGGGGTTAGATACAGAGTAAAGATCCCTCTACCCTCCCAGGACAGTGCTGATCATGCCTGCCTGTTGTTGTAAATGTTACACTCAGCTTCTTTATTAGATCGGCACCTATTACTGAAATGAGCAGGTGCCAATTTTTCCTTCCAACGCTCTCCTCCTTTGCTAAAGGCACGGAGTCTTGCTGGGGCAGGCAAGGAGATATATGCTGCATAAAAGTGATTCAAATTCAGATTGGCACATCCATGCAAATGAAAAAAGTCACAGCAAAACCTGATCAAACAGAGGGCACGGCCTGAAACTTGGACACACATCCAGCTCCTATCATCATCACCAAGTCAATGGCAGCCCTGCAACCCAATCTCACAAATGTTAGGGGTAGGAAGTTGCTCCAGGTAAGGAGAGAGTAGGTGGAAATGCAGTTGAGAGAAAGACAGAGGTTGAGAAAGGAAGATGGACAGTATATGAGCAGAGCAACAAAGAGGAGATCATTTCAATCCTTCAGTAAGACCCGGAGGTCTGCTCCCTAATATAACTCACCTTTCTCAAATCATCCTCATATCTTTGGAGAATTGAAGTTTTTCATTTTTTCAAAAAGATCAATTATCGATCCAGCATTGATTACAACAAGCGTCTCCACTCTTTTGTTCGAAATGTTTCCTAATTTCAATCCTGAAATCTCTGGCTCCCAAGTACTAGAGTCTCCATCCTCTACATTGTCTGTTATCAAGGGAAGGGGACTAACACTATATACAGCACTTTGTGGGTGCTCTCAGTCAAGATCTAGAAAGTGTTAAACAAGAGTCATATCTGACTCAACACATGAACTCTATTCCTCTCTGTACAGATGCTGTCAGATCAGCTGAGTTTCTCCATCACTATCAGTTCATTTCTGATTCCGGACCTGTTTGAGAGACAAGGCTGAGTTTGAGTTGTTCACTCAGCTGATGCCTTTTGATGAAAGGTTAAAGACATTGGATCTGTATTCACCAAGGCTTCGAGGAAGGGGAGGTGACCTCATTCAAACATTAAAGATTTTGATTGGGGTTTAACAGGTGGGGGAACCTAAAACCAGGGGCACCACTTAAAAATCAGGGGTCTCCCAATTAAGACCCAGTTCTGGGGAATCTTTTCTCAAAGGGTCATTAATGTTTGGCATTCTCTCCTACAAAGATTCAGTGACTATTGAAAGTCGAGTTTGATCAATGGGGGAAGTTAAGGCTATGGGAGAGCGACAGGAAAGTGGAGTTGAGTTCAGACCAGCCATGGTTCTACTGAACAACAAAGCAGGCTAGAGGCGCCAAACAGCCTGGTGCTCTCGCTATGTGTGTTGTTTCCTGTTCTCATACAGTACCAGATGACAGTACAATTGTAATCATGGCTATCTGCCCTGATCAATTCATGAACATGAAAGCCTCAACAAGACCTAAAAATCACCCTGAATGGTGAAATATTATCGACCAAGGCTAACCGCTGACATTATATAAACATTGCTAAGTAGTGCACAAGAACAATTTTGACCAAACTCGGAAAGGTCAGCTACAAGAGACAGTCAAAGAGGAAGGTTTTTAGGGAGCATCTTAAGAGAGTCCCAGAGGCAGAATGGTTTAGGAAGGGAACATGAGAGCTGAGGGTCTTTGAAGGAACAGCTCCCAACGAAGACCAGACGCAAACTGGGAATGTGTGTAGGACCAGAAAAGGGGTGTAGAGATCCGAAGGCTGTTAGAGTTGGAAGGAGTCACAAAGCAGGGAGGGACATGGTTCGGAGCTTGCCTGGAAACAAGGTGGACAACTTTAAAATCAAGGCGTTGTCAACCCGTCGCCAATGTATATGTCATGACTAATATGACAGAGCAGCAGCTGACTGTCATCTTGTGACGACAGTATGCCTTAAGTTGGCAGAGCCAGCTGTGATTGATCACTTCTTGCTATAGACTGGAATTAGGTCAAGTCAGAACACATCAAAGACTGAAGGTTTGTGGGTGAACCCTCCGTACAGTATCAAGGCATATTGTGACACAGCTGTAAAACACAACACATCGCACAATTCGAGCAATGTGGTCTGCTGGCAGTCTTAGCCCTTTGTAGAAAAAGACAGAGTTACTACATTCATTCCAAACTGCTATACACAGCATCATTCTGCTCCCTAGCCTGAATCACCATCATTTAAACATTTCCAAGAGTTCTTCTCAATCTTTGGGTAGCCGAGTGTAAGTGACTTTATATTTTTACATGAATATTTACAAGCTGTTATAGAGTCAGGTCCAACTCACCCACGCCAACCAGACAGCCCATTCTGACCTCATCCCATTGACCCACACCCAGCCCATATCCCTCCTAACCCTTCCTATTCATATCCCCATCCAGATGCCAGTTAGATGTTGTTATTGTCCCAGCTTCAATCCCCTATTTAAAAATGTGTGGAACTTGCAGGAGTGGGAGGTCATCTCTGTCTGCCTGGCACACAGTGCACTTCCCCAAGTCTCCCAACTAAGTTGCATTCATATAGTGCCTTTGATCACCTCAATGTCCCAAAGAACTTGCCAGTAAAAGACGTACTTTTAAAGAGTAATTGCTCTAAAATAGAAACA